>NW_021835275.1:0-7500 GCF_006345805.1 Octopus sinensis | reverse complement strand
CATCTTTTAGCATATGAATTCTTAAGCCTCTTTTCCATTAGTTAAGAAAACAAAAGATTCTGTAACATGCTTGGATTTGATTAACTAGAACTAGTGTTAATCACGGCTCTAGTTCGTACTCATGTTACTGACGCATATTTTCATTTTTTTACTTTTTACATCTTTTGCTTGTTTCAGTCACTGAACGGCGGCCATGCTGGAGAGTCGCTTTCATAGGTTTAGACGAACAAATTAACCCCAGTACTTTTTCTTTAAGTTAGTTACTTATTCTTCCCTCTTCCTTTTGCCGAACCGCTAAGTTACAGAGATGTAAACACACAACATCAGTTGTAACGTGATGGTGGGGGTGACAAACACAGACACACAAATATATACATACATACACACACACACACACACACACACACCACACACATATATATATAATTATATAATATATATATATAATATATATATATATATATATTTAATAAAGCCTGTCCTTGTATGAAACGATTGTACTAAAAACCTATCCATCTTGTTGCTTCTTCTCGCTTATAATCACCCCACATTACTGTATGTTAAAAACAGTATAGTTTTTTTGGTGCATCTAAGTTAGGTACCATATTCAAGTAAATTCATTTAAATTAACTGAATCTTTATTGCTTTTTGTATATATATATATATATATATATATATATATATATATATACATAAGACCAAGCTTTGGTCGGCCCGTGGTTATAGTAGATGACACTTACCCAAGTTGCCACGTAGTAGGACTGAACCCGGAACCATGTGATTTCGAAGCAAGTTTCTTACCACACAGTCACTCTTAATCCTATTGTAACGTATTGATTCGGCAAGACATATACTAAAATTGGAACGATACAGAGAAGATTAGCATGGCCCCTGCGCAAGGATGACACGAAAATTCGTGAAGCGTTCCATATTTTCTAGGCGCAGGTGTGGCTGTGTATTAACTAGGCGCATGAGCGGCTGTGTGGTAAGTAGGTGCAGGAGTGGCTGTGTGGTAAGTAGCTTGCTTACCAACCACATGGTCTCGGGTTCACTCCCACTGCTTGGTAACTTGTGCAAGTGTCTTCTATAGCCTCGGCCCGTCCAAAGCCTTGTAAGTGGATTGGTAGAGAGAAACTGGAATAAGCCCGTCGTATATGTATATATATATATATATATATATATATATATATATGTATATGTGTTTGTATATATGTTTGTGTCTCTGTTTGTCCCCCCAGAATCGCTTGACAACCGATGCTGGTGTGTTTACGTCCCCGTAACTCAGCGGTTCAGCAAAAGGGACCGATAGAATAAGCTATGGGGTCGATTTGCTCGACTATAAAGACGGTGCTCCAGCATGGCCGCGATCAAATGACTGAAACAAGTAAAAGAGTAAAATAGTATATATATATATAAATACATGACGGGCTTCTTTCAGTTTCTGCCCAATAAATCTATTCTCAACGCTTTAATCGAGCCGGGACTATAGTAGAAGACACTTGCCCAATGAGAAGGAAACTTTAAAATCAAAATATATTTTAAAGATTGTTTTCGAAAATCTAATGCCAAGCTAAATATCTACAGGGGCAAAATCTAGCCTGCCGAACGTACGTTTGATATCCTATTTTATATAGATGCTGGAACTGCTAAAAATTGCCGTAAGATGCTTCTTAAGTCTCGTCCAATACACTTTAAAAAGAAAACAACATATCACTAAAAAAAAATACAGGCTTTTATGACATTATGTAATTAAAGGACAGGACGGCCACGGATAGAACGTCTTAGATTATTAGGTTTACTTAGACAGGGTCAGTCTGGTGCTAAGCATCAATAGTAACAAGCAAACAACATTGAAAGATCTTTGAGAATGGCGGGAAAGATATGAAGGTTTATCCTGTTGATTTCTTAGACGTCCAAAGAGCAAGAATTGAAATAGTCATAATATTTACTTCAAGAGAATATTTGCCATTACTTGACGCAGACATTGGCACCAGACTAGAAACACAGTTACTTATATACTGCTAGATTTGGACACGTGGTAAAATGTCTTACCAAACTGCCAACACCACTACCACATCCACCACCAGCACCACCATCTCCGGTAAGGAACATCACAACACAACGCCCACTCCCAAACACATCCTAACTCATATCAAAACAGCTTCTTGCAAATGGAAAATCTATCTTGCTTTTTTGCACTAAATGTATCTCTGGCTAGACACACGAGCAAACAAAAATCACACATATACACTCACAAGCATACACCACGCCCGCATTCAGATAAACACTTATATAAACAGACACTGAACACATAAACGCATATATATACATATATGTGTATTCATATATATATAAACATATATATATATATATGTGTATATATATATATAATATATATTTACATACAACATATATACGTATATATATATATGTATATTTATATATACATATATATACATACGTATATATATATATATATATATATACTATATATAATATATATATATATATATACATACATTAATATACTTATATACTTATACAAGTACGTACGTGTATATATATATATATATATATATATGTATATATATATATATATATCTATATGTATCCACACATAAGCCTATTCATGTTTGCATGTGTATGTGTGTGTTTGGTAGTGTGGTTATATTATGTGTGTATGTGTGACTGAGTGAATGTGTGAGTAATTGCATTCGCATTCATATATAGCAAAACGCTGGAAAATTCTGTTTAAATATCCGTGGCGGTTTATTCTAATGTTACTCTTATGATGTTACTACAAATGTATATGTACACACACACCACGCACACACACCACACACACAAACACACACATACACACACACGCATACCACATAGTAGCAGGCAACCACGCACACACATATGCAAAGAGATATACACAAGGCATGCAAGCAAAACTTTAGCATGTTTGTGTATATAGGTAAGGAATTAGGCTAAAGGAAAGAGTTAATGTGGCTTGCAAATGTATGTAGGAATGTTTTATATAAAATAAATATTGGGAAAGCAATCTTATCAGATTTAAACATATACACACGCAGACACACACACACGCGCGCGCGAAGACCGCAATCTCAGAAACACGCATCGGCATACGCATGCGTCCTTGCAAAGGCATATATAAATATTCACATATACACACAACCAAATATAAACAATGAACTAGCTAAGCACAGATTATATACATATGTGTGTATAACATACATATATATACAAACATATACTTACATACACGCACATATATATTGTATGTGTATGTATATGTATAAATACTCACACGAATATCTATCCATACCGTTCCAAGTGTGAAGCTAATATATGAGTGTTTTACATATATAAATATAAATATATATATATATATATATATATGTATGTATGTATGTATGTATGTATGTATGTATACGTATAGATAGATACATACATAAATACATACATACACATTAATTTATTTATGTATATAGTAGTAGTAGTAGTAGTAGTAGTAGTAGTAGTAGTATTTACTCCACACGCCCAGTTCCTATTTTTGCATAAAACCATTGAAACCGGGTGGCAGAAAAGCAGGATGAACAAACCTGCCAAGTTGTGTGGGGCAGTTCTGATACAAGGATGGAAAAGGAAAATGAGATGAGTGGGTATATTTTTCATTTTTTATCTGGAACGTTCTACATATATGCATACGTGTACTAGATGCACGCCGACATCTGCCGCTATTTCTTCGCATTGAGAAGTCACAAGTCTGCTACAACGGATAAGTGATTAGAATGGCGCAGGAAAGAATGACTGGAGGGATTCTTCAATGCAATTCAATAGGCCGGAGACCTAGGAGCAAACCAAGAATAAGAGAGTTGGATAATATCTATCGTTTCAGTTTGTCACAAATGGGAATCCTATCTGAAAGTCTGATGACAGCTACTTCTTATGAAACCCTATAGAGTTGAGGACAATAACACAACAAACACTCCCTGATAGCAGCTGAATAAGATTGCTGAATTTATATATATATATATTTAGCGAAAAAAATCAGATCACCTAAAAACCGTTATAATAGGATTGAAAATGAGTATTTTGGGAATAGCAGAATATAATATATGTATATGTGTATATATATATATATTAAAGACTCCGCCGGTTACGACGACGAGGGTCCCAGCTGATACGATCAACGGAACAGCTTGCTCGTGAAATTAACGTGCAAATGGCTGAGCATTCCACAGACACGTGTACCCTTAACGTAGTTCTCGGGGATAATCAGCGTGACACAGAGAGTGACAAGGCTGACCCTTTGAAATACAAGTACAACTCATTTTTGCCAGCTGAGTGGACTTGAGCAACGTGAAATAAAGTGTCTTGCTCAAGGACACACACGCGTCGCCGGGAATCGAACTCACAACCTTACGATCATGAGCCGAATGCCCTAACCACTAAGCCACGCGCCCTCACATATATATATATATATATATAGCATAATTAAATCTCAGAATGAGATTGAAACGTAATCGCTCGATAATGTAAAGTATAGAAAGCCATAATAAGATGGCTTCTATATTTTATATATATATATATATATATATATATATATATATATATATATATATATATATATAAAAAACTGTAGTTGTGAGTGTCTGTCTCCTACGATTTAGATTCCTAACTACTCCCACATTTTGCGGTGCATTTTAACCAAATTCGGGTACTTATAGTCGTGATTCATATCGAGCCCGTCTGAGTATTAGCGCGCGTCTACGATAGTCTACGATTTAAAAAATAATTTAACATAATTTTTTATTCCATTTTAATGCATAATTTTTCGTGTCGTCGATGGCGGCGGAGTTGGCGTCCATGGTCACACCTGCACCTGTTTGCTTCTCCCTTTTCTTCCCTCCCTCGTGAAGCTGTGGGGAAGGGAGTGTAAGGAATCAACGTCGTAAAGCGTTGTCAAGGAGACCAGCGTTCTTTTAGAACAACGACTTCATGGCTTGAAGACACCAAAACAGAAATGGCTAAGAAAGCCCGAATTGGCATCTATAAGGGAAGTAACTCTCTAAAAATGCTTATATAGTTATTTCCCTTACAAACCCGAGCAACGCCGGGCGATACTGCTAGTATATATATTTACACACACACACACATATATATATATATATATAAACAGAGATATATATATATATATATACAATGAATAAACTGTCGTCTAAATTACGCAAAAATGAAAATAACGCTGACATCTCACTTTAACAGATAGATTTACCAAAATTACATAAAAATATCTTGAAATACTAAAGAGTAAATTTATTCATTAAAATTGCCATCAACTTCAACCTCAGCTTCCAGACGACTTCAGAATCTCCTACAGCTCTTCTGGACGGTCTCCCTGTTTACTTTGGTGAAAGCTACCATAATCCTTGCCTACAGCTCATATTTTGTGCTACTAAGTTTTGGTTGTTAGTCTCTCGCTCAACTGTATCCTATGCATAATAATCAAGGGAGCTTCAACCTGGGGAGTTAGGTGGCCAGATGCTAGGGGTGATATGGTCGTAGAAATTATCTGACGAACATGACTGGGTTAGCCTGCTTGTGTGGCATGGTGCGGAGTCCTAGACGTAGGGTTTTCCAGCAGCCATCTTCTTGACAGACCCTACCTCCAGTACCCAAACTCCTCCAGGCACTTGAGGTAAGCATCCGTGTTGAGTTTGAGGCCGTGTGGGAAGATGAATGGAGGCATAACATCACCATCACTAGTGATGACTCCAGGCACCATGATGTTGACTTGATGTTTGATTTTTATCACCGATACATCTCCTCAGATTGCACTGTCCTCAAATTCAGACCCAAACACTCTGAAATGTTCATATTGAAGCTTCCGGCGCGAATGCCAAGATGTACAGCATGTCGCTTCCAAATTTCTGGCAGAGTGAATAGCATCATGGTACCGTTTTACTCCCATACGGTACCCAACTAATCCTACAATACTGTGTAGTCGACAAAAATAGAAACAAGAAAAGCGGCATGCGCGAATTAAAGATATAAAATGGCGACAGACAATTTACCCATCATACCATATATATATATATGTGTATAATATATTATTATATATATATATATATATATATATTATATAATATATATTACCAATTGAGGGTAAAATTAATTAATTAATCAATTTCACCAAGTATTCAGTATGCAAAGGGACCATTTAAGGCGAATTCAAATTATTACATTATATAAAAGGGCTTAGTAAAATAAATTACTTTGCCGCATACTGAACTCATTAGAAATAGCAGCTAAAAAAAACTTTTTTAAAACTATTTCTAATACTTAAAGAAAACCTCTCTCATATAGTGTTTGCTCAATTCAACTCACGCAAATAATGGGGGTAGAGACATTAAAAAATCAAGTGCAAAGGTATTTGAGAACGTACGTTTCAAGATTAGTCAAAGTCGACATTTCTATAGAAAAGTCGACTTTGACTAATCTTGAAACGTACGTTCTCAAATAACCTTTGCACTTGATTTTTTAATGTCTCTACCCCATATTTGCGTGAGTTGAATTGAGCAACACTATATGAGAGAGGTTTTCTTTAAGTATTAGAAATAGTTTTAAAAAAGTTTTTTTTAGCTGCTATTTCTAATGAGTTCAGTATGCGGCAAAGTAATTTATTTTACTAAGCCCTTTATATAATATATATATTAATATATATATATATATAAATATATATATACATATATATATATGGTACGATGGGTAAATTGTCTGTCGCCATTTTTATATCTTTAATTCGCGCATTTAATGTATGTTAATTATATTATATATGTATGTATATATATATATATACATATATAATATATACATATAGAATATGGTTTATTGGTGTATATATATATGTATATAATACATACAAATCTATATATATATATATATATATATGATATATATATATATATATTATATATATATATATATTATTATTATTTATATTTAATATATTTTATCTAGTTTCAGCTCACGATGTGTGGCCATGCTGGGGCACCGCCATTTGGTGTTGCTACTACATGATTTTACTTCACGAATGCTTTTTAGCAATTGCCATTTTTGTGCATGAGAGAGTTCGATGCAGCACCTCCTGCCGTGAAGGTTCGTTACTGGGACACCTGACAGGAAGAGATCCAGTTTTATTTTAAATACATCTACATCCATATATATATATATATATATATATAAGATATATATATATATATATATATTCTATATATATATATAAATACTGGCTTTTAAGCTAGCTCCTGTGCAGGGCTCTTCATTGGGCCTTGGGGCCACAATGACAATTCATGCATTAAATTTTATTAAACTTGAACAAATTTTTCAACCAATGAACAGTATTCGTCAAAACAATGATATAATTTGTTGACTCGTAACTTATTGCAAAGCTGCATGATAAACAACATTATTTTTTTGTCTTCTCAT
>NW_021835274.1:40000-41317 GCF_006345805.1 Octopus sinensis | reverse complement strand
AACCGTTAGATTCACTTCAACATTTAAATTTAATTTGTCAAAATATTTCATCGCTTTGAGACCGCGACCTGTTAGCACGATATTTTGTCAGTGAACAGGTCGCGGTCTCAAAGCGACGAAAATATTTTGGCAAATTAAATTTGAATGTTGAAGTGAATGTAACGGTTTTTGTGTGTTTCTTAAATGGCTTACAAACACCTTCCACGCTGCAATATATATATACACACATATATATATATGTATGTATGTATGTATGTGTGTATATGTGTATGCATGTATGTGTATGTGCGTGTCTGTGCTTGTGATTGTCCTCCACCACTGCTTGACAACGAATGTTGGTTTGTTTACATCCCTGTCACCTAGTGGTTTGACAAAGGAAACATATAGAATAAGTACAATGCTTACAAAAATAAAACGAGTTCAAGGCATGAGAAAGCTTGAGTTTACATGAGAAGGCCTAACAGACCTGGTAGAAACAGCAGCCAAATCTCCCTCAAATCACACCTTACTGTCTTATGTATGTATATATATATGAGCCAATGAGGGGGACCTCTACATGGTAGCTAGACCTGTTAGAAAAGCAGCCAAATTTCCCCCAAATCACACCTTACTGTCTTATCTATGTATATATGTATGTATGAGCCTATGAGGGAGACCCCTACATGGCAGCTAGACCTGGTAGAAATAGCAGCCAAATTTCCCCCAAATCACACCTTACTGTCTTATCTATGTATATATCTATGTATGAGCCTATGAGGGAGACCCCTACATGGCAGCTAGACATGGTAGAAATAGCAGCCAAATCTCCCTCAAATCACACGTTACTGTCTTATCTTTCTGCTACTTGGATATAGGTGTTATATTTGTCGTAAAAAACTTTCCTGTCACACACTCACGCACACACACACACACACACGCACCCTCACACACACACACACACGCGCACACCCACAACACACACACTCACACACACGCACGTTAGCTTACAATTTTATTTATATATTTGGTGTCTATGTGTTTGAAAGAGGAAGTGGGAGGCAGAGTGAAAGAATCACTCACTACAGTAAGTCAATTACTTTCATTTTATTCGTTGCCCACTGTGTGTGTGCGTTTGCGTGTGGTGTAACCCAGACTAAGAAAAGCATTTGACACACACACACAGAATGTGAGTTTTCTGTAAATTTTGCTTATTGGAGTTTAAATTTAAAAACTGGACCTGGCTGACGTGAATGCATTGTACTTTAAAAATGCAAGGTAAATTGTAATTGAAGAAATCCTATATTGTAGATTTGTATAACTCCCAAGGGAGGCAGATAA
>NW_021835274.1:0-32500 GCF_006345805.1 Octopus sinensis | reverse complement strand
AATTATATAACTAATATAATATATATATAATATATATATTATATATTATATATATATATATTATATATATATATATATAATAATACATGTATATATAAAATCCGTGTACATTTAAACACATTAAGAGGTTTCCATCATAGGAATCCTTTACGCTAGAAAGAACAGCTAAAGTCCAAACCAGTAATTAGGGATAAATTCTAGGAAATAAAGTAAATTGCCATGGCGAAGTCTTCATCAGGAGGGACGCCAAGATTAAATACATAAACACGTATATATATATGTATGTATATGTATGTATGTATATGTGTGACTTGTAAGAAGTGAGTATATATTTGTAAAAATTTGGTTGCTGTTTTAAAATGGCTACCGACCTCGCGTAGACCTTCTCGCCTTTTCTCTTTCTTCAAGAGATTTTTTATTCTGTTGTTATTGTAGAGTTTTACTGCAAGAGTAATGGATAGTTAGGACATTATAAAGACAGTGTACGAAAACTGTGGTGGCGCGTTTAATATGAAATCGAATATGCAAAAAGCGGGCTTAAAAAAAAGATGAAACTTCCAATTCGGGTAACAGTCATCTGGGATCATTTAAAGGAATTTGAGGTCAATCAGAACATTCAGTTTTAGACTTGTCATAAAATAAGTTCCTTCTCCCAGCTATGTTCACCGACCTCCAAGCTCATACAGAGAAAACATCCATTCATACTTTCCCATGATTTGAGAGTGTCGTCAAATATACATACTCTCCGCGTTCACTATCCCTCCATAAGTAGTGTCTGGACAATTTATTGAACACTTAGCTATAAAATACAACAGCTTACATCCCTACCTGTCATTCTTGTACCACTTGCCATTCCGCGCCATATAAGCCTGCGCTACCATCATCTCAATGGACAAAATCAATCATCTGTCATCTTTTTTCAAGACAGTAGCGGAAGAAATAAGGGGAATTTGACTACTGTTTCAGAATGTCGAACCACAACATTGATGCTCCTTCGTTGGACCATAACCATGATACACTTTGCGTAATATCTAGCTACTTTATTTTTTTCTGTATGTTATAGCGATTACCAGATCCATTGTAAGAGAATCGATCTATATCTCTGTACCAAAAAGAGTTGTAATAACACAGCAAGGAGAAAGAGGAGATTGGTAAGTAATGGTATTTCCCATCATATTTTAACGGTTTAATGTCGTTGTTGTCGTTGCTGTTGCTTAATTCTACTTAGCCTTTAATCAGACTTTTAAACAGAAAATTTCAGCTGTGATAATCCGTTTCTTTATTACCCACAAGGGGCTAAACATAGAGGGGACAAACAAGGACAGACAAACGGATTAAGTCGATTAAATTGACCCAGTACGTAACTGGTACTTAATTTATCGACCCCGAAAGGATGAAAGGCAAAGTGGACCTGGGCGGAATTTGAACTCAGAACGTAACGGCAGACGAAATATGGCTACGCATTTCGCCCGGCGTGCTAACGATTCTGCCAGCTCGCTGCCTTCAGCTGTGATAATCGCGTCAATTTTTTTTCGGATATGCATATAGGCGCATGGCTTAATGGTTAGGGTGTTGCACTAACGATTGCGAGATCGTGGGTTCGATTCCCAGATCGGGCGTTGCGTTGTGTTCTTGAGCAAAGCACTTCATTTCACGTTGCTCTGTGATTATTTCGACACCTGACATCTGCACTTCTGCAGGAAATGTCGATCTGATGGAGGGAGTGAGCTTATGTCTACACAAACATTTGATCAGTATAAACAAATCATGTGTGGTTGTTCGGTAAGAAATTGTCGAACATTAATACGCCGGCTAACGACGGGAGAGACCATCATATATATATATATATATATATATATATATATATAAAATGCTTTCAACAGGTGACCTGACCTCGTGAGCACCGCCAGCAATTTTATTTTCCTCTGTCTTCCCTTCTCGGATCTTTCTTTCTCCTTTGTTTCCGACGAAGAGCTCCGCTCGAAACGTTAAACCCTCCTTCCCTTCTTTCCTGAGCGTCCAATAATATTTTATTTGTTCCACGTCCTCGCGTTGCTGTGTTTTTTTTGTGTTTTCTTGTTTGGATTAACTATATATATATATATATATATAATATATATAATATATATGGTGTGTGTGTGTGTGTGTATGTGTGTGTGTGTGTGTACCTAAAGACTGGAAGATGCAACTTGTTTTCTTGCGACCAATTACTAATAGAAGAAAATGAAAATGCTCAACGAATAAAACAAATGTCTGAAACAAAGTGTATGTGTATGCATGTATAATATATATATATATATTGGCCTGCTCGCTTAGCCAGCGGGGTGGTGTCATTCGAAGGCTAAATCAATGCGAACGCATTTTGACCAGCGATGTGTAACAACATCAGATAGTCTGGTCGGTCACGTGAGATATATATATATATATATATATATATATATGTATGTATGTATGTATATTCTTGCCTCACAAGAATTAAAGAAATCCTCATGAATCTGGAACACCACTTGACCATATTTCTTATGGGTGATTTCAACTTCCCCAACGTCAAATGGCCCGAAGGTCACATACTCTCAGGAATGAATCATTACAAGCAAGTACAGGTGGAGTCCCTGCTCAACGTCACCAATGCCTTATTCATGGAGCAAGTTGTACTCAAGCCAACTAGGGCGAATAACATTCTGGATCTCTGCTTCACGAACAATATGGACATCATTCATGATGTGAAAGTGACACCGACATCAATTTCGGATCACAACATAATAGAGCTGTCTATGTTTGGGCCGAAAGTAACCAGAGACATCCAGCATAAAGGAAGCACCCGAAATCTCTCCAATCTGAACTTCCACAAAGCAGATTGGAAATCGATCAAAAAAGAGATCCTCAGAGAGGACCGGCCGGAATGTCTCTTCACACCAGACATTGGCATGAAACTGGAATGTTTCATGTCTTCTGTGCAAGCCGTATGCCAGAAATATGTCCCAGAGTACAAGGCCAAAACAAATAGGAACAAGATTCCAAGAGACAGGAAGATCCTCATGAGACGACGGACGAAGGTTGCAAATCGTCTCAACCAACATCCCAAAAGTAGCGAAACGTCCCGCCTAAAAACAACACTGATGGAGATCGAAAAAAGGCTGCAACAATCCTATGTGAAGGAGAAAGCAGTCAAAGGAGCCTGGGTTATAAAAAACATGAAATCAAACCCAAAGGCCTTCATTCATTACGCGAAAGAAACAGTCTCAGTGCACTACAAGATAGGACCCCTCCTCCAAAAGGATGGCTCCCTCACAGACAGTCCAACTATGATCAGTAAGATGCTGAATGACCAGTTCAAAAGTGTCTTTACCACCCCGTTGGAACACAGACAAGTGAACGAACCAGTGGACTTCTTTGCCGCCTCACCTATAACCAGCGAGGCGGTTACAATAAAATGTATTGACATTAGCGAAAAAGATGTCTTACTAGCCATAGCTGAAGTAGACACAAACTCAGCTGCTGGTCCAGATGGTTTCCCAGCCATCCTCCTCAAAGCGTGTAAGCATACCCTGGCAAAACCACTCAAGATTCTCTTCCAGAGATTTCTTGCGAATGGCAAACTGCCAAGCAAAGCTGAAGGAGGGAATAATATGCCCAATACATAAAGGGGGAAGTAGAGCAGATGCCAAAAACTATAGGCCTATCTCTCTGACTTCACACATCAGCAAAGTCATGGAACGGATAGTCAGAAAGAAACTAATCGCATTCCTTGAGGAAAAACTTGCTGAGTGATACCCAGCATGGTTTTCGACCAGGTAGGAGCTGCCTGACCAGCTCTTACAGCATTATGACTGGGTGTTGAGGCAGTTACTCAACAAATCAAATGTGGACGTAATCTACCTTGATTTTGCAAAAGCTTTTGACAAGGTGGATCATGGTATGATATGCCACAAACTACGTGACCGCGGCATAGCTGGAAAACTTGGAGTGTGGTTGCATGACTTCCTGAAACATAGGAGTCAGGCAGTAGTGGTTAATGGAGCCATCTCTATGAACACACAAATAGTGAGCGGTGTTCCACAGGGCACTGTTTTGGGACCACTACTTTTTAGAGTGGCCCTCTCAGATATGCCCTCAAATGCCCGGATAGCCACTCTGGCCAGCTATGCAGACGATACGAATGTCTCGCAGAAAATACAGAACCCCAGCGATGTTGCACACCTGCAGCAGGAGTTGGACTCAACAGATGGGCTGAGGATAATAATATGCAGTTTAATGCTGAAAAATTCCAGGCCCTGCGCTACCAGCATCCAAAATTGAATATTAAACTTACAGGATACACCGGTCGACAGGAAATTTCAATCCCAGAGCCTAAGTCAGTGAGGGACCTGGGTATCGACATGAGTGATGATACCTCTTACCAAGTGCACATTGCCAGGAAGGCGACAAAGTGCAGACGACAGGCTGGGTGGATCCTAAGAACATTCAGAACCAGAGATAAGGAAACCATGATGGTCCTCTGGCGGACATTCGTCCTCAGTCGCCTGGATTACTGCTCACAGCTATGGTCACCCACCAGTGTAAAATTAACAGCGGACCTTGAAGCAATCCAGAGAAGATTCACAAAGAGGATCATCTCTTTGTAACAGCTCAGCTACTGGGAAAGGTTGAAACATCTAAGACTCTACTCCCTGGAGAGAAGACGGGAGAGGTATGTAGTAATACATGTCTGGAAGATCCTGGAAGGAATTGTGCCAAATTTTGGCATTGTTAGCTACACCAATGCTAGAACGAGACGACACTGCATAGTGCCAAAGACCCCAGCAATGCCATCACGCTTCAAGAAGAGCTTCTGCAACAGCCTGGGTTTCAAGGGCACACAGCTTTTTAATATTCTCCCAAAGAGTCTGAGGAACTTGCACAAAGTAGATGTAGCGGTTTTTAAATCAAAGCTGGACATCTTCCTGTCAAGAGATCCAGATGAACCTACCTCACGGCAAGAGGTGCAAATGAGAGTAGCTATATCAAACTCCATTCTTCACCAAGTGCCACATATTAGACGAGGCTCGTCGTAATAACAGTGTAGCACAAAACGGCGGTGCATCAGCATGGCCGCAGCTCTGAGCTGAAACTAGATAAGAAAAATATATATAGAGAGAGAGAGAGAGCGGGAGAGAGGAGTGCAGAGATATATATTATACACACACACACACACACTTTATTATAATCATTTCTTTTATTCGTTCTGCATTTTCATATTCTTCTATTAATAATTGGGCCTAAGATAATAATAAGTTACCTTTTCCAGTCTTTAGGTATCTAGCACTTTTGAAGTAGATTGTATTGTGACTAGCAAGCAAACTATATGTCGTGTCAAAAATTCCCTTCGGTACACAGCATCTTAAACCTACCATTTAGACCTCTTGCAACTGTTCCTGTGGTTCGTATTACAACTGGGATAATGACAACTTTACGGCAGTTTCAAATTCACTGATATTCTTACTTTAGGCCCTGGTATTTTTTCCTTTTTATCACATGTTTTTCTCATCCTCTTTTGTATGAAACAGTCAAGAAACAGCGATTAAACAACACATTCTTTTCTCTTTAATAACTACGACAATATCTACGATGTATATTCTACTTGCTTTTCCTTTTGAATTTTTATATCCCATAGTAATTTTGCACAATCGTTTTCAATGATATGTTTGAGTTTTTGGTCACACTATTTTCCTGTATTAAAATCCAAACATTTTTTTTATAGATTCCCCATTGAAATTTTGTAGCAATTTTATCGTGAATACAATTCTTATAAATGCTTTGGGGCAGCATTTTGTATTCAGTGCAGTTGTGCAACCGTCGCACTACTCTCGCATCTGCTCTAGCCTGGGTTCATACAGATGAACAGATTTATCTCTCCAAGCTCGAGAACATCACGGAAACAGTGGTGAGCAAAGTATGTAGTTCCTACACCCCAGAATTTCTAAACTTCTGATTAGTAGTCTCACAAGGATAAAAGATTATGTCTTGCCCAGGACAATATATATATATATATATATATATATATAGAGAGAGAGAGAGAGAGAGAGAGAGAGACAGAGACAGAGACAGAGACAGAGACAGAGACAGAGACAGATTCAGAAGATCAAGGTACTAAGTTGGGGCATCACATTTAGTACGGTATTATCATCCAATTTCAAAATAAGGTGATTAAAATCAAAATAAGCAACAAGGATACCCAGAGGTAATGCAGTACGATCGTTATCTAGAAATAGTTTAATATTTATACATATTATATACTTAAATACTAACTTATCAGATGGTATCTGTGAATACTGATCAATTGGTATATACTGGTATTTAATAAAGGAGTGCTGAGGTAAATGAACATGCTAACTATATATTAATTAAATTATAATCTAAGCAGTTTATTATAAGTAGTGAAAATACCAGTATTATTTTATATAAGCTAAGTATGAATTTATAGAGGTACAAAAATTAGATTTATTTTATAAATAAAGGCTATTAAAAAATAATTAAGAAAGATCATCCCATAAATAATGCGGTTTTTATACTTGTTTTATTTTTTAAAATTAAGATAAACCAAATTCTTTTTTAATCTAAAATATACTCGCCTTCATTTTCTACAATGCTCTTATATCTATCTGGTAGACTTGCAAGGCCCCTTTTCCAAAATTCATTTGACCGTGACGAAAAATTCTTCTCCATTACTGTTCTGACCTCGTCTACAGAATTCATATTTTTTCCGTCCAAGTGATATTGAAGACTGCGGAATAAATGACAAACAGATGGAGCACGTCCGGCGAATACGGTGGGTGGAGCATTGTTTCCCACTCAAACTGCTCCAGCATTTGGAATGTCATCCTTGCTGTATGTGGCGGAGCATTATCCGATGGAAGAACACCTTTCGTCTTGAAACCAAAGATGGTCGTTTTTCTTCTAGCGCTGACTAGAAGATAACAAAGGAGGTCTACTCGCAGTAGATCTCCTTTGTTATCGTTTGGTTTGGGTTTAAAAGTTCAAAGTGGACTAAACTTTTCATATACCACCAGATAACACCCCTTACGTGGGTGAAGACCTTCTTTAACTTGGGGGTGCCGGTCTTTCTCCTTTCCCTACCCACTGTCCTCGGCATTTGATATTTTTATAGAGAACCCATTTCTCGTCTCCAGTCACTATTCGGTCCCAAAATGTTTCATTCGAGAGGCGTGACAGCAAAGAAGAACACACGTTCACTCTCTGCGCGTGATTATATTCGGAAAATTTGTGAGGAACCCATTGATCCAATTTGCTGACTTTTCCGATGGCAGGCAGGTGTCGATGAATAGTTCAAATGACCAAATCCAAGCTTCTCTACTAGTCGCTCAACAGTTACGATGGGATTTTTTTCTGCCAGGGTTTTCATGACGCTTTGTCGAGTTTTACAGTTCTTCCAGGACAAGGCTTGTCTTCTAAGTTTTAGTTTCCAGCTCGAAATTTCTGGAATCACCGTTGATACTGGCTTACGCTTATTGACCGATCCCCATATACTGCATTAACATTCCTCGCACTTTCCATTGCTTTGTTACCTTTATTGAACTCATAAAACAAAATATGCCGAATATGCTCCTTTGTCACTTCCATTATAGCTTTGAAAAATTAACTGTTAAAATCGAACTGCACTCTTCAAAACGTTCACTAAGAATAAGTACAAGGTAAAATTACTACCTGCTTTTATGGCAAGTTGATGCAGGTAGTTTATCCCGTCCCCCTCCGACTTTTAGTTCATGCAATTGAAAAACCGTATTATTTATGAGATGACTTAATATATATGTGTGTTTGTGTGTGTGTGTGTGTGTGTGTGTGTGTGTGTGTGAGTGTGCGTGAGTGTGTGTCCGTGTATGTGCGTGTGTGTATATCAGTGTATGCGTGGGGTTGTGTGTATGGAGGCATATGTGCGTGTATGCTCGTGTGTGCGTGTGTATGTGTGTGGTGTGTGTGGAAGGTATATGTGTGTTCGTGTGTGAGCGAGTGTGCGTGTGTGTATGTCCGTGTGTATACAGAAATAAAATATAATATGATAAAATAAGATCGATAAAAAGAGGAAAAAGGTAGGGTACAAGATGTAAAAATTAAAACATGAATAAAAATTACAGAAAATAACAGATACAAGATGAAAAAATAATAAATAAAATAATTAAACTTAAAGGGATAAAATTGAAATTAATGCAATTATAAAAAAAAATTAATGCAATTAAAAGGTTAAATAATTCGACGAAAAGAAAACGATAAAAAATCGAAAAAAGGGGTGACAGTGTAAAAAAGTAAGTGGGTATAAGAGAGGATAAAATAAAATAAAATAAAATAAAATAAGTTGCTTTTTTTAAGGCGTTTGTAAAGACAGTCGTTAAAAGGACGGGGATGTGTAGAGTCCGGGAAAAATTTGTGTTTGTAGATTGAAAATGTAACGTTGTTCCAGGCGGAGTCGCGAGTGTGTAGGCCTGTGATGCAGGGTGATGCTAAAAACGGAGATATTAGATGTGGAGTGGTTGGCCAAGCGGAAATGACGGGCGACGGGTGTGTTCGTGCGTAGCCGAACAACTCTTTGATAATATGTTCATTGTTACATATATATACATATATATATGAAAGATCATTTAACATCTCTAAATAGAGTTTCATATATACTTTTAAGGAAGCACTCCGTCGGTTACGACGACGAGGGTTCCGGTTGATCCGAATCAACGGAACAGCCTGCTCGTGAAGTTAACGTGTAAGTGGCTGAGCACTCCACAGACACGTGTACCCTTAACGTAGTTCTCGGGGATATTCAGCGTGACACAGAGAGTGACAAGGCCGGCCTTTTGAAATACAGGTACAACAGAAACAGGAAGTAAGAGTGAGAGAAAGTTGTGGTGAAAGAGTACAGCAGGGATCACCACCATCCCCTGCCGGAGCCTCGTGGAGCTTTAGGTGTTTTCGCTCAATAAACACTCACAACGCCCGGTCTGGGAATCGAAACCGCGATCCTACGACCGCGAGTCCGCTGCCCTAACCACTGGGCCATTGCGCCTCCACCATATATACTTTACTGTTACAAGGAAAAGGTTGGTGATAATGACCTAACAATTTTTAAAGAACTAAAACCGAAAACAATCCTTCATTAACATTGCTGACATTCAAATATTCTAGAGTATCAATATGAAAAAAATATTGAGAAATATGTCAACAATATATAACATTAAATACTAAATGCAACAGTACATATCTGAGCTGCAATATTTGGATATCAGTTATCACTACACATACCTTACCAGTGAGGCGAACTGATTTACTTGTGTTAATTCTATCAGTACAAGGCAATAATTTTAAAAATTCAAACAATACCAGAATAGAAGCAGCACACATGAATTATATCTAAATGCCACCTGTTGTAAGAGACTTTCACGGCATCAAGTAGGAAAACCATTCCAATTATCAGATCTGATATAAATCAGGTGATTATAAATTATATGTCCAAAATATATATTGGCAACACCATTCCCTTACATTAAAAATTAGATAATTAAATCAATAATTTATTGCCTTTTACTAAATTATCGTAGATCAATATCAATTATATTGGGAAACTGGGAATTTCTTATCCGCCTCAACTCGTATACTTTTAAGTTGTAATTTATTGGTATTCCAGCTCCGAACCAATAGATGAGAAAGACTATGAAATAAATGTATTACATAGCTGGAACGTCGTGTTGTAAAAATCCGTGTGAGAAATAATAAGGAAAGTTTAAATGAACGAAGGAATGTGTGGAGATATTGGCAACGTAGATGTTTGCAACAAAGAAGATTTGCAAACAAAGACTTAACTTAGCCATTACAGACATAAATCATTCTTTTGATGTGTATAATTTTCAGGAATCTAAATTTGCTGCAGCTGAATTGCTAAAACAAGATCCAAATCTGTCATTTTGAAATATGACGCATAGCTGCAATATGACGCAGAAGAGTTTGTAAGGTCATCGATATTCATGTCCACCGGCGAACCAAGTCACAGCCGCTCTTTCGATTCCCAGTTGCTAATAGTCTCTTTATATTCCTACAGACTATATTGTTAGGATTAGCAACGAATGAATGTCATTCTTCTTAATTTCTCTTCGCCAATACATGCAATTTGTGTTGTTTTGGCAAGAACGAATTTTTTTATTATTGCTATTGTTGTTCAGCATAGTCAAGCTATATTCTAACAGACATATGATAAAATAAGTTCTTGCCAAGTCCGTCCCGTATTTTCTATATCAGCTCATATATTGTCCAATGTGTCTTTTGTCTAGATAGCAGATGCAATTTGAAGGAGACTTTGCTACTATAATTTAATTCGTCAACCGACCAGGTTGCAGCTTCTATGTTATTTCATGTTCACAGCAATTTCATCTGATGTTGTTTCTTTTCTTTTCTGTTTTCTTTTTGTGTTTTCCTAAAATAAACAGAAAGTTAGTCAGTGATTGATATAGAAAGGAAAACATAGATGATCAGCACGGAATTCAATCCCAGAAATATTTTGTATCGAATTTCTCGCAGCGGATAATTCGGTTCTGCTCTTAAGTCATCATAAACGTCCTCTTTACGAATATTTTACTAATCGTTTCAAATTTTGGTACAAGGCCACCACTTTTTTAAGATCGGTGAAGGGATTAGTCAAGTACATCAACCTCAATGTTTGACAGGTATTCGTTATATCGACCCTGGAAGGATGAAAGGCATAGTTGGCTTCGGTGTCTTCTTTTCTAAATTATCGAGATTGTTTTCTTTTTTTTTTTTAGTTACGTATCAAGTTAGAATTCATTTGACTAAATTCGACCATAAATATTATTGTACATATTTTATTGACTCTGGAGGGGCGTAATGCAACTTTGAACGCAGCGGTATTTGAAATAGAAACTGATAGAGATAAAAGCCAACTTAAGTAATGCCTTTAACCAAATTCTCTTTTGTTTTAGCCATCAACAACTGCCTTTATTTCTGTATTTTAATAATTTCCTTTACGAAGAATGGATATATTCCATTTCGTTAAATCCTTATTTTATCAATCTGGTGAAATTTGAACTTGGAATGTAGGGTGTCAAAATTAAATATAACAAATCGGCGTCTTAGTATTTTATCAGTTTCCAAACTCTTTTCGTTATTGACGAAGCTCAAAGTAATTATGCTTTTAGAGAAATGAACATTATTATGCAATCGACTTTGTATATTTGTGGCTGATTTCATTGTTTCTCCTGTAACTGTTTATTGCTGTATCGTTTACGTAATTGCTTCATGTATTCATTTGTTGTAAACAGTTGTATTGGATAGAAGCGGTTGAAATATCGGAATGCGACAACCTTGAAGTAATGTAATATGTGTTTCGTATAATGAAGTTTAGGCTCTGACAGGGTGAAGGAGATGCCTCGTGAAAGATAGTCATATGATATAAAGTATCTAACAAAATTGTTAAACGCATTAAAACTTTATACACGACAGAGATTCGATCAAGGCTATAGAAATGTCGTTAAGCAAGGCTTTGTTTTGCTACCTTGTCTCTACTCTAGCATGGTTAATCATGTGATGAAAAAGTGAACGCTCTAACAAATCGGCATTACGTGGATGAATGACGCATAACTGTAATGAGTTGTTGATGATACTGTATCAATGGTGGGATTATAACGTGATTACGGATACGGATTTAATATTAAATAGAGAACATCGATAAATGCAAAACAAACCAGCAAGAACAGAAATGTATGCAACAATAGATCGACCTATTGAGGATGACAGTAACAAACATGAAATCCTGAAATCCTTCGTGGATTGATAAAGTAGATACGACTTATAGAAAGCTGAAAAGTATATCAAGTAATTTACTGCTGACTACCAAAAGATGAGGCTCTATAATATATTGCGGATATGAGTGCTACTTTATCTATCAAGTCACTTGATAGACGTATGCAATTGGTACAACATTTTTATTGTAACCCGAGAAACGAAAGCAAATCTTAAACTCAGCAGTATTTGAAATAAAACCTCATACAGAAGATTAATCAACTAAGAGAATGCTGTCAGTCAAGTGCTCTGTTACTTCAATCACCACTACTCTTTTTCTTCGTTAATTTTATATAATGAACAGGTGTATGGTATTTGATTAATGTAAATTTTTTATAAATCCGGTGTAATTTTAATTCACAATGTTGAATGTCAAAACATAAATCTATCAAAACATTTAGTCCAGCGCTTTAGTATTTGAACTCCAAAGATTTTAACTTTGAAAGCAGACAAACAGAATTAATATTGTTTTCAAAGTTTGACACAGGAAATTTCGGGAGAGTGGGTAAGTCGATTACATCCATCCCAGTCCTCAACTGGTACCAGTTTTATCGACCCCAAAAGGATGAAAGAAAGGCAAGTCGACCTCGACGGAATTTGAACTCAGAACTTAAAGACAGACGAAATACCCTTTAGCATTCTGGCCGGCGTGATAACAACTCTGCCAACTCGTTACCTTACAGACGGAATTAATAATGCAATACAACTCAACCGACGTTATAAGAAATCCACTAACACACCGGTTAGGACTGGTACTTCATTTTATCTATTCCGAAAGGACAAAAAACAAAACTGACTTTGGTGGGATTTAAATTGAATTTCTTAAGTATAAGAAAAACTCAAAAGTGTGTAGAATTTATTTCCCGAAGATGGTTTTTTTTTTTTTTTATCCAGGATAAAATTTTGCGATACAAGGTTGATGCTAATATAATTATTGATCAAATTCTACCGCGGTCGACTTTGCCTTTCAATTATTTTCGGATCGAAAAAATAAGCAGAAGTGGAGTACTAGGGTCAATGCAATCGACTAGCCCTTTCTCTTGAACGTGTTGACTTTGTGCTAAAGTTTGAAGTCAATGTTAAAGGCATCCCGCTGGCAGAACTGTTAGCAGCATTTCTTCCGCTTGTGCGTTTTGAGATCAGATATTGCCATGGTCGATTTTGCCTTCTTTCGGAGTTGATAAAATTAGTACCAGTTAAACACTGGGATCGATATAATCAATTCCGTCGAAATTTCAAGTCCTGTGCATGCTCTTGCTCTTTTGCTCTTTTACTTGTTTCAGTCATTTGACTGCGGCCATGCTGGAGCACCGCTTTAGTCGAACAAATCGACCCCGGGACTTATTCTTTGTAAGCCCAGTACTTATTCTATCGGTCTCTTTTGCCGAAGCACTAAGTAACGGGGACGTAAACACACCAACATCGGTTGTCAAGCAATGCTAGGGGGACAAACACAGACACACAAACACAAACACATACACACACATACATATATATATATATACATATATACGACAGGCTTCTTTCAGTTTCCGTCTACCAATCCACTCACAGGCATTGGTCGGCCCGGGGCTATAGCAGAAGACACTTGCCCAAGATGCCACGCAGTGGGACTGAACCCGGAACCATGTGGTTGGTTAGCAAGCTACTTACCACACAGCCACTCCTGCGCCCTCCTGCGCATATATTAGAAACACTGTAACAATTGATGTTGTCGTTGTTATTCGTTGCTTTTGTTTTAATATGTGATTGTAGCGCTATTTGGGATAATATCACGAGAACAGTGGATGGATAGCAGTTATTTCGTAATGTTTCTGTACATTTTTAGATTTTACTTCATAATAGGTGAAACTGCTAATTTATCTCCCTCTACTCTTTACTCTTTTACTTGTTTCAGTCATTTGACTGCGGCCATGCTGGAGCACCACCTTTAGTCGAGCAAATCGACTCCAGGACTTATTCTTTGTAAGCCTAGTACTTATTCTATCGGTCTCTTTTTGCCGAACCGCTAAGTTACGGGGACGTAAACACACCAGCATCGGTTGTCAAGCAATGCTAAGGGGACAAACACAGACACACAAACACATACACACATATATATATATATACATATATATGACGGGCTTCTTTCAGTTTCCGTCCTACCAAATCCACTCACAAGGCATTGGTCGGCCCCGGGCTATAGCAGAAGACACTTGCCCAAGATGCCACGCAGTGGGACTGAACCCGTAACCATGTGGTTGGTTAGCAAGCTACTTACCACACAGCCACTCCTGCGCCTATCGAGTTTAATAAAATTAATAGCCGTACTGTCCTGTAGTTAAGGAAATCGATGAATAAGAAACGAATCCTTTTCTGCTTTCCTCTACAAATTCTGTAGCCCCGAAATTAGTATTTTCATTTTTCAAGTTAACCCCTTACCCGGCAGAAACGAATATATACGTTTTGACCGAAATCATTTTTTTCTATCTCGGGCGAGTTAACTCGTCAAAAGATAGACTCGCCAAAATCGACAGCAAACGAGTTCCTTCGTCTATTATAAACTATTTTTTGACATATACGAGTATATTTAAAATATACTTAAGTTCCTTCGTCTATTATAAACTCTTTTTTAAGATATACGAGCATATTTAAAATTAAAATTCATAATAAATAAGGTTTGAAATATACCTCGAAATCACCATTCAAAACATAGTAAAATAAAACAATTAAAAAATATGTCTGAAAAAATACATTTATTTTCAAAATAATTGTTCGGTAAGGGGTTAATGTTAATTCCTGCTTCAAGACCGCAACTTCTTCAAATATTCTAAATCTATATTAAACAGCAAAGTAAACGCTAACAGACTTGATGGGGCCAACAAGATCCCTTTAATTACCCAAGACTCTATCGGTACCAGAATTTTATTTGAATAATGAACGATGTTGAAATCAAACCTAACTAGGCCTGAATTGGTAGTGTCGTTAGAACGTCGGATAAAATAACCTCTTCTACGTGTTCCGACTCACTGAGGTCTGAATTCAAATCGGACCGAGGTTAACTTCCCCTTTCGTCCTTTCGTGGTCGCTTAAGAAGTACCTGTTCACGACTTTGGATTGGTGGACCTTTAAGAACGCAGGTTGGTTGAGTTACGAAATTAATTCTGAGTAGAAATGCTGTCCTACTGGTAGACTTAATCCGCCGCCTAGTTTAACACCTCACCTGCCACCTTTGGTATCTTTAACAGAAGCATCTTTGTTGCAAATATTCGGGCTAGACTTCCAGTTTGAGGATACCTATTTCTTTATTACCCACAAGGGACTAAACACAGAGGGGACAAACAAGGACAGACATAGGTATTAAGTTGATTACATCGACCCCAGTGCGTAACTGGCACTTAATTTATCGACTCCGAAAGGATGAAAGGCAAATTCGACCTCGGCGGAATTTGAACTCACAACGTAACGGCAGACGAAATACCGCTAAGCATTTTGCCTGGCGTGCAGTTTGAGGATACCGTCCTTTTACCCTCTCTCCTACCAGTCACAGAATTCGCGAAAAGGGTCATGAACACAGCCTTACCTCCTGACTAAAAAAAAATAGTAATAAAACAAAGACAAGGGCAGTAACTCAAAATAACAGAAAAACATTTTAAATAGGTTGATGCACTGAAGTCCCAACCGATTAAAATTGGAAATGCACAAACAGTATGCAGAGTAGAGAAAATATTGCGTGCATGCTGAGGAATATTTCCAGACTGTTGGGAATGTTGTGTTGCCAATTGTTATGTGTATTCTACCGCCGTTGTTGCTGCTGCTGCTGCTGCTGCTGCTGCTGCTGTTGTTAATACTTGCTCTCTTGCATTGCAAAATAACGTGACAAAATTTTGATTTTTTTTTTTTTTTCGTTTCTTGTTAGAAAAAAAAATTCATGAAAAATAATGCATTTCATAAGTTATTGAATTCAACAGATTGAAATCTCATATTTCACATTATTTTTCCGCTTTGCTTTGAATCTGATCGATAAAAACAATCCCATGAAATAATTTTCGAAAATGAAATAATAATAATAATAATAATAATAATAATAATAATAATAATAATAATAATAATAATAATGATAATAATAATAATAATAATAATAATAATAATAATAATAATATAATGATAATAATAATAATGATAATATTGAAGATAATAATAATAATAATAATAATAATAATAATAATAATAATAATAATAATAATGATAATAATAATAATAATAATGACAATAATAATAATAATGATGATGATAATAATAATAATGATAATAATAATAATAATAATAATAATAATAATAATAGTAATAATAATAATAATAATAATAATAATGATTGCGTAAGGCAAGCATCTCAAACTTGATCCCTTGATGTAATGTTGTTATGGATTTTATGGCAAGGGAAATATTATCTTTGATACGCTTATAGATATTACATGGTTGGAAGCGTAATATCATTTAGTAGCTATTTATATTGAAAACTGACGTGCGTCTATACATAATTCTAAACGTTAGCGTATTCATTTTAACGCATATACATTGCTGACTCTCTTCCACGCCATTTAATCCAATTGCTTCAACGCAAAAACCAAATTCACATGAATTTTTTTCTTAGTTTTGAGATATTAACAGATCCTTTAAACGAAAACACAAATGATATAAACACAAACAAACCAAAACTTTTAGTAATAAACATTCTTCTGATATTTTTTTTTTATTAATCACGTTATTGATGGGATATGCCATTTAGTCTTCATTTTATTTCGCATTTTTTTTTTTGGAAGTTTTATTTTTCTTTCCAATTTTCTAGTATTAAACATTACTTTTATATTTTTACTCTTCTTTTTTTTTTAAATCTTATTCTTGCTGTTGTTAATGTTTTGACAGTTTCCAATCTTATCGCAATCTCTGTTCTCACATTTGCCGTGTATTGCTTCAACCAATTATTTTTGCTCATCTAAACCCTTTCATCACTGTAGCTTTTTTGTTATTTTCCCTATCATTTTTATAGCGATATTTTCTTTTTTTTTCTCTACCTGTTCTGATTTTGATAATTTCCCCATGTACTAATTTAACTGAACTTTTCTCTTTCTTCATTCTCTATGCAATTAGTACCATTCATTATTTAAAGGGGCTGTAGTACTCTAAGTTCTTAAATATAATTTTTGGTATTAGACTTGTACTGGTGTTGTGATGGGAAAGGTTTGTTGTAGTGTTATGAAGATAAAGAAAATTGGAGACAGAGGGAAGGAGGAAAAGGATGGAGAGTAAAGAGAAAAGGAGAGAATGAAGTAGAAAAAATAAGGAGTTTCATATTGATGTAATGAATTGGAAAGTATGTTTTGTTAAGAACCTATATATATATGTATATATATATATATGTATATTTGTATATATATATATATATATATATAGAGAGAGAGAGAGAGAGAGAGAATATCTTTATCGTGGTGAACTTTGAAGTCTCACTTCATTCAGAAATCCTTAGTAACGTAGCCAATTAAGAAGCGGGAAAGATTTTGTGATGATTCTCAGCACGTTGAATATAATTATTTTTATTGGATATCTCTACGTTTACTTCAATTGATTAGATCCATAGCGGGAAATAACCCGTCAAACGTTTGAACATAATCCAATAATCCCAGTATGAATCAATGTTACGAACATTCTCTTTCTCACGCCATTTCTATGTTATTTCATTCCCCTCCCGTCCACCTGCGTATGTCTTAAGCACTTTTCCTAGTCCTTCCTTTCCAGGTCCTTCTGGCGAAAATTTTCACTCTACGACGAACCTATGACAATTTCAAGCTACACAATTCTCATTCATTCATTCGTTCATTCATTCATTCGTTCTCTCGCAAAACCAGCAAAATACAAAACAAAAATTAAAGACATTCCTTTAGCAACAAAAGACAGATATACTACAATTAAGAAAACTGTATGTGTAGAGCATTAGAATTACTGTCTTGATTACAGATAAGCACACTTAAAGAGTTTCTTTAACTCACAACTTGAAATGCCTTTTCTCCAGAGAAGAAATGTTTGGCGTTTAACCGCAAGACCCATCCTCGAGGAATAAATACAGGTATAAGAGCTAACGCCACATGAAACTTGTCTTGGCTGTATAATCGACAAATATGCTGTGATATTGAGCAGAATATTACGCTAAAAGCATTCAAGAAACAACAGGTGGTTATAAACTGGGTATCAGATATCGCCTACCACACGGAAACAGATTTCGTCTACCACACCAAAATGCGGCTCGGAAAGGTCTTTATCACGGAACTAAATCGACATTAAAGTAAATAATGAAATGCATTAGCTTGGTGTATTTCTGCCATAGCTGCTTCTGCCACTGTACACTATCTTATATTTCAATAACATTTCAAAAACAAATATGTCCTTTCAATAAACTTAGATTTTGTGGATAGTGTATGATACTTTTTAATGCTCATGCATTTATCAAGTTTATTACTGATATAACTACAGTATATTAGCGTCAGCTAAACGCGAAACATATTCCAAGACACCATTGCCATACTTTCGATTTGATAAGGCGCAAAGTCTTCCTATTTTAGTGAATATTGGAATGTGGGAGTATTGTATTCTTATACGAAGCGAAATAGCTTCTGCTGAGTATTAAAATCACGTTTTGCTGTAATTTTGTCAAAAGTTCTCAACATAACGGTTAGATAAAAGAAAAATATTACGGTATTTCCATACAACAAGGGATAATGGCCGCTTAGAGTGAATTTCTGAAGTAAAAAATTAAAATTCTAATTTAACATTTAACTAATTGAATGCATTGATAGTTGCGTAATGAATGAAAGCAAGACGTATTGAAAAATAGCAAATACAGAGAAAATGTAAAGCACTTAAGAGATCCATTAATTAACATTAAGATTAGTTAGAGACATCAGTTCAACAAGCAGTAACAAGTCCGAGTAAATTTTATTTGTGTTTCACTTTTCTGTGATGGGTGCGTGCACTGATTAAGGCATTTCTAGACAAATCTAGACAGCAATGTGGTTTCAGTTTTCACTTCACTCCACAACTTACCACATACGAGTGACTTTAATGCGATATACCTGCACATTATCCTCACCAGTCCCCACCAAACTGACGTTCCAAGTGACTCCTTATCATCTCAAAAACAAACAATTTAGTTCTTTAATATCTTTTCCAGAAGTAATGATCACTGCTTCCCATTTGCACACTGAAGTCACTATCTTATGTCGTGGACATTTCACCAATTTAGTTACTCGGTGTAGAAAATACTGCCAAATTATCACACACATATATATATGTTGGACAGGACCACCCGCGCAAACCTCATTAACAGTGCAGTTCTGCCTGCTATGTTATATGGTAGGGAAACATGGGCTACCGCAAAGAGAGAAGAGCAAAGACTGATAACGGCTCAAAGAGCCATGGAAAGGTCAATGCTTGGTATCTCGATGAGAGAGCACATAAATAACAAGATCATCAGAAAGATGTCCGGCGTGAGAGATGTCATCGCAGGGTATACTCGCAGCAAGTATAGATGGGCTGGACACGTCGCCCGGCTCACCGATAATCGGTGGACGCACGCAGTTATCGAGTAGTACCCGCGTGAGCGGAAAAGACCACCCGGAAGACCTCCACGACGGTGGAGTGACGATTTCAAGAAGACGATTGGGATCACGTGGATGAGAAAAGCGTGATCCAGAGAGGAGTGGACAGCGTGCTGTGACCAGCGGTGTCAAATGGACGCCTGACGGACTGGTCGGTCAAAGTGATCAAAGTGATATATATATATATGTGTGTGTCAGAGTGTGTGTGTCTGTGTGTGTGTGAGAGAGAGAGAGTGTGGGTAGGTGTGTGTCTGTAAAGAGTAAAATGTTTTGAATGGTACAACAATGCATTTTAATACAAACAACGGGCTATATACCTGTTGTAATTTAGTCATCCGTTGTCTGATAATATTTCGGAATAAAATTCCTTCTTCAGATATTCTTTGATGGAGTCGCTGCTATAATCGGTTTTCCAACGGCTTTTCTTTTTTTCTTTTACGGAAGCGTCTAGGCAGTGGTCTCACAATGCTCCTTCCGGAATTCCTCATGAGAATTGCATGAGGTCGGCCATGTCTCAGTCTCATGTGTGCAGGCACATCCTTAGCGCTGCTTCTAAGTTATATATTATATGTGCATCTTCCTTTTTTCCCTTCTTTTTTTCTCTTCTCTTTTTTTTTTTGTTATAAACAATACATGAGTATGCTATCAAACATGAACCTACACGCATCCAGATGTAGTTAAATAATAAACTTGTAACAAGTTTTTATCAGTACAACCCATCCGACGGGTTTCTGTGCAGTTTCTGTCTCATTTTCCTTCACAAGGTATACTGTAGGTTGACCCGAGACTATAGAAAAGAGTAATTGCCTCGGATTCCACGCTTGCTTTGGGACAGAGTCAGGGACCTCATGGTTGGAAAGCGAACTCCTAAGCAATTCGGCCCTACGGCATTTACATAGACATACACAAACACGCGCGTGCGTGCGCGCACACCCAACACCACATAATGTGTGTACTTTGTGTATATGTATGTGTGTGTGTGTGTGAGAGAGAGAGAGAGAGGGAGAGGGAGAGGATATATATGGCTGTTACCTTCGGCCGTGAATTTACGAATCCAAGATGGCACTGCGATCTGACTGATACATTTGTTAACAGAGTCCATGTGAGTTGCTCATAAAATGCAGTAATTACTCATTACAGAAAAATGACTACGACAACGAGGCAGTGAGGTTACGACGCCATTTTGGATTAAATTATTTTGTATATATATTTATATATAAATAGAATACGGTTAATGTCTGTCTGATAGACTGAATGTCTCAGAGGCCAAGTAATAACTCATTTGGATACCATTCCTTTTCTCAATAAGCTATGAAAGAAAAAAACTATCAGATGAAATTGCAGCAAAGTGAAAGGTCAACATATAGAAGACCAAGTCTATGTATAGTGATAAAATGCTATAAAATATTTAATACATTTACTACGCTATTCAGCTTTATTTTGTCAAATATTAATTTAATATTTTGAGACTACGTGACAAGTTTGTAATCATCTATGTCAAAATAAGACTAGTTACATTTACGTCAAAATATAACTAATACTTAATTATCAACTTTAGAATACTGAATAGAGAAGATGAATACGAGGCTTTGAACAGAAGCTACAATGATTATATGCGTTAATTTAATACAAACCGACGAAAAGGCATCTACGTCGCACTAGAAATAGCAAGAAAATCTTCAGACCATACTTGAATATCTTTAGAGATTATGCCACGGTCATGGAGGAAACATTGTGTTCATAGATTTCTTCAATGAACAACCGAACAAAATCTAAGTTAATATACAAAAGCAACAAGGCGACGAGCTGGTGGAATCATACCAAGCCTGAAAAAAATACTTAGCAGTATTTCGTCCGTCTTTACGTTTTAAGTTCAAATTTCGCTGAGGTCGACTTTGCCTTTCATCATTTCAGGGTCGATGAAATAAGGACCGGTTGTGCGCTGAGGTCGATGTTATCGACTCACACCTTCCCCCGAAATTTCTAGTGTTGCTCCCACATTTGACACAAAGATAGAAAAGAAACACTACATGACAACTTCATCTGCTAGAAATAACAACCATAATCTCTCTCAGTATACATAATATATTAGAAAATGTAGTTTTAGATATACAAAGAAAGGCGGATGGTCACGGCTAGAACCAGTACCGTGTGAAGAGCTAAGCTCACTGAACAGATGCCCGGGATTTCTACGCATCCAGTGCTAATTGATGTACTTGATGTACTCTGTAACTAGTACAGAGTAAATATATACTGTTGTCGTCGGTGCTTGCTTTACCTAGGGGGACGAAGCGGAGAATATTGTTAAGACACTGCTGGCTGAAATGTCTTTGACCATAGGACCACTCGATCAAGAATGACTCGGGGTTAAACTACTGCAATAACTATTACCAGGAATTTATATTTAGTTCTGCACTCGACTATTCTTACCAACGTGAACGCTTTGTAAGAAAAACATTAACAAAATTTTATATGATTCTAGAAGCTGATGGCAGGTCAGAAGAGAACATCATTTATGTATATTTCAATAACGTTTTTATAACAGCAATTTTTATGCGCAGCGTGAATATTCCCACAATTGCCATGAAGATAAAATAGTTTCGCTCATATGTTACAGACAGTGGGTTAATACATACATACATGCATGCAAACATATATATTATATATATATATATATTATATATATATATATTATATATATATATTATATATATATATACATACATATACATGTATTTATATATATATATATGTATGTGTGTATATATGTCTACATATGCATATATACTATATATATATATATATGTATGTATATATGTATGTATGTATACATAAATACATGCATACATGCATTCATACATAAATAAATACATACATACATAGAGAGATATATAGAGAGATAGCGAGAGAGCATTTTATTGTTGTGAGATGCGTACTTATACTTAGTATGTACGTGGATTTTATCCAATTATTTCTTCTTTATATATATTCGATGCATTCCTAGTCTAATACAATTCTAACCGTAAAAGCTATCCTAAATATGGCCACAATTTTGAGCGAAAGATCAATTTATTTCATGTCGCTATTTCGATTGTTGGCTTTAACTCTCTAACTTGTCGTGTTGCTTATAGCTACGACGAACTTGATGGAAATGATTTTAATATCATAAATATTCGTATAAATGTACGTGCATGTGTGTTAGCCTGTATGATGGCTTGATGGCTAGGATATTGGCCTTATAATCATAAAGCTGAGGGTTCGATTTCTGGACTAGGTACAGCACTTTCTCCTTGAGCAAAGCAATTATTTTAATATTTCTATATACTCCTCTGAAAATATATAACAGCCGAATACTAGTGCAGTTCTTTTTCTCTATAGTTTTCACAACTAGGATGTTCCACTGCAACAAAGGTGCCAAGGCGGAGGACGTGTCTAAATCTGCTCACGACTGGGTGAGCAGCTATAACAACGAAACTATGATACATGGTACGAAGTCATAAATCGTTTGCTAGTGACTGCAACGCTGTGGATGGAAGCACTCCGTCGGTTACGACGACGAGGGTTCCGGTTGATCCGATCAACGGAACAGCCTGCTCGTGAAATTAACGTGTAAGTGGCTGAGCACTCCACAGACACGTGTACCCTTAACGTAGTTCTCGAGGATATTCAGCGTGACACAGAGAGTGACAAGGCCGGCCCTTTGAAATACAGGTACAACAGAAACAGGAAGTAAGAGTGAGAGAAAGTATTGGTGAAAGGGTACAACAGGGATCACCACCATCCCCTGCCGGAGCCTCGTGGAGCTTTAGGTGTTTTCACTCAATAAACACTCACAACGCCCGATCTGGGAATCGAAACCGCGATCCTATGACCGCGAGTCCGCTGCCCTAACCACTGGGCCATTGCGCCTCCACTGCAACGCTGTATGTGTATGAATAAACGTGTATATGTATGTGTGCGTGTGTGTAAAGAGAAAAAAAATAACGAATCCACCCGGCTCTTATTAACTGTATACGCGTTTCGGAGTTAGAGAGATGTGACAAATGTAGAATCATATTTCTATTCACTCATTCGCTTCATCAGTACAGTATTTCAAATTTTAAAGTAATGGTCTTTCGATATCTGCTATTTGATGACGCTTGGTCAAATTGCGGGAGTTGTTGTGCATTGCTGCCTGGGAGATATCTTATGGTAGTAGATTAGTAGTTTAACTATTTCTAAATTTCGGTATGTGGTGAAGCAAATTTTGCTGACCCTAATTATAATTATGCTCATAAATATAGAATTTTTGTATAAGTTTACCGATAATGGTTCCTCTGTTAATGTGAGAAAAGTGTAATTAAGAACGTTACAAGAGAAAGACCTGGGAACATTATATCTAAATTTAATTTTGTTTTTCAAGTAAAGGGCTTGCAGCCCAGAACTAGAATACCGCTGATCATAAATTTTATGTATCAGGCATCTTTTCTTTCAAGTATCAGGATTTTTTTTTATTATTACTTCTAGTCCATCATCTCTATTAATTCCCATACGTTTTTATTGTTTCTTTTTCTCTCTAGTTTCTACATCATAATATCTGGAGCCGTATCGGTTTACCAACAGAAGACACTAGACACCGATGATGACCTGGGAAGTCCAGTGAGCGATGACTCAATGCAGAGTTTGGACAGCCATATTTCAAAGGGCTATGAGATCAAACAGTATCCTCCTAGTTTACATTCATCATATTTCGGCAACTTTATTTCCAATATAGGTATTGTTATTGCTTTTGTAACGGAAAAACAAGCACGCTCACACACACACACACACACACACACACACACACATACTCGCACACACTTGCACACACATACTCGCACACACTTGCACACACATACACGCACACACTTGCACACACATACTCGCACACAGTTGCACACACACCCACACGCATAGTTATATACACACACACGCATATTTATAAAAGCACGCAACACACGCATACCCACTCATACAAGTATGCAGACTCAACGGACACAAACACACATGCATAATACACAGTGCACAACATACTTTATACACGTTGCATTTTTATTTATGTTCTTGTATGTATGTGTCTGTTACTTATTACGCAAGCATCTTACCCGTATGTGTCTGTTACTTATTACGCAAACATCTTACCCATTTTGTTCAGTATGTGACGTGTGCAGAGATTGAGTATCTCAGCAAGTTGAAATCCTAGGTGGGAAGGATAGGGGTAAATTGCTTGTCTGACGGGGTTTTCAGTCGCGGCGGAGTACGTCTGCATGCAGGGCAGCAGCAACTGCAGGAGGCGCAATGGCCTAGTGATTAGGATAGCGGACTCGCGGTCGGAGGATCGCCGTTTAGATTCCCAGACCGGGCGTTGTGTGTGTTTATTGAACGAAAACACCTAAAGCTCCACGAGGCTCCGGCAGGGAGTGGTGGCGACCCCTGTTGTACTCTTTCGCTCCAACTTTCTCTCACTCTTTCTTCCTGTTTCTTGTCCCCGACTTCCTACGCAACCGCTGAGCCTGGATGCGCATTCATCTATCCGTCGATGCTCTCGGTGTTGGGGGTTGACCTGCTTTCTCTTCAGCGGGTCTTACGAATAGCAAAGGACCACGTTTCGGACTTCTGCCGCTACAGACAATCCTGAGGCGCAATCTTGCGAGCTCTGGGACAAAGACCGCTTCGCTCAATAAACAAACAAACAAACAAATAATCAAGCAGCAACTGCAATGTTCTAAATATGTAAGTTATAAGTCATAGCGCGAGAAATGTGTTGCTTGTATGTGGTGCAGAAATAAAAGCAAACTGAATAGCAAACATGGTAGTTTTCTCTGTAATGATTTCGAATTTTGGCACAAGGCCAGCATTAGTGTAAATCGATTAACTCGACTCCAATGTTCAACTAGCACGTATTTCATCGACTCCGAAGGGACGAAAGGCGAAGTAGATCTCGGCGGTATTTGAACTCAGAACTTAAACGCAGATGAAATGCTACCAAGTATTTTCTCCTGTCTCCATGCTAAAGATTCTGCCAGCTCGTCACCTTAGTTTTATCTGTAATAAGGATTTCAATTTTTAGCACAAGGCCAGCAATTTTGGAGGAGGGGAAAGTAGATTACATTGATCCCAGTGTTCAGCTGGTACTTATTTTATCAACCCTAGAAGGGGTGAACTGTGTAGTTGACCTCGGTTGAATGTGAACTCAGAACGTAAAGACAGACGAAATGAAACTAAACATTTTGCCCGGCACGGTTATGATTCTACCAGTTTGTTGCTTTTGTTTTATCTTTAATAATGAAACTTTCAAAACTATTTTTGATGTGGCGTTATGTGTTAAAGGTTTTTGAAAATTTAGATTTACTGTCACTGAGATGAAAAAGCTTGCATACCATGTAATGTACAAACCTATTATTTTCTTTCATGATGGTTACCTTGCTAATGTTGACGTTATTGCTGCGGTTCAATGCCAGGTTAACTCGGATCGTGTATACCATTGGTTAAAAGTATTTTACTCAAGATAATAAAGTATACAGATCTTCATTATCTAATGGGTAATTCTCGTATTATTCGGCGGCATATGGCTACTATTTCTAGCAGTTTGAGGCACACTCGATGATGAGAGTAGCTGATTTCCACTATCCTGTGTTGTGGGCCTGCGGATGGCGTTATGCGACCCAGTGAAGTGTTGTTCTCTGTAGACTACGGACCTTTTCTAAACATTTTGAAAAATCTAATGTCCTGTAATCCATTGAACAGCTTCTAAATAGCCATTAAATAGCTATTTTTACATCATGATTTGTTAAATTTTTGCATAAGCATTACCAGCAATGAAAATGAGAGGATACGAAGGATATTTATTTTATTGTGCAATATACGATATCATATACGTAGAAACAGGCCATGAAGGAATGTAAAAGAAAAATCATTAGAGGGACATTGAATACTAAAGGGCAGTGTTATACCCTCAGCATTTTTATTAGACTTGCTTCCGGTTGAACAACTTGAGTGAATATGCGTATCCTAGTATTTGATGCGTATCCTGTGTTTGGTTCATAAGAGCATAGGTTCAATTTCTTGAGCAACGCAGTTCATTTCGGTTTGCTGCCGTCTACTTGGTTGCAACTGAGTGCCAACCTGGTACTGATGCAACTCTTTCTTCGTCCAGATATTATAGGGCCGAGATGGTTGCGATGTCTGCTAGTGAGTGTGTAGTCAGCTAAGACAATAATCTAATGCATTGTAACTATGAGATATTCCCTCGTAACCAACACCGAGCTTACTTAGTTTGATATCCTGCCTTAACAATTAACCTGAATATTATTGAACTTCATTTAGTTTTGTCTTACGTTTCCTGTTCCGAATATATTCGTTTTAATTTTAAGATGGGCCGTTGGCAGAATCGTTAGCACGCCTGGCAAATTGCTTAGCGGCATTTCATCCGTCTTTACATTCCGTGTTCAAATTACGCCGAGGTCGACTTTGCCTTTCATCCATTCGTGGTCGATAACATAAGTACCAGTTAAGCACTAAGGTCGAAATAATCGACTTACTCCTTCCCGAAATAGCTGGCTTTGTGTCAAAATTTTAAATCAATATATATGTGTTTATTTTTCCATCCGTTTTGTTCCCACTTTATTTTTCTTATTGAGCTCCGAATCAACACTGATTGAGTAGATCTAAGCTTATTGATGTTCTAACCATACCGTATTTACTCGATCACTGTGCACAGCATTCTGCAACAAACGTGTCCTTTTGTGAAACAGCTAGGATGTGATCTGAGAGATGAGGGATATTTAGCTGCTGATTCCAAGTCTTGACTTTTACGTTTGGTTGTGAATGCCTTTATTAAAATATGTGTCTTTAATAATTTGTTTTAATACAGATTTAATTTAGTTTTGTGGTTACGGTTAAACTTTCAGACGGTGGAAAAGCATTTGGCGAACTGGCGCTTATGTCGAAAGATTGTATTCGAACTGCTACTATTGTAGCCGTGGACGGCGTTGAACTTCTAGCTGTCAGGAGGCAGGTATATCTCGATTGTCTTCTAGATCATCAGACCCAAGAACTTCACACAAAGAGATCCTTCATTGAAAAGTATAGATTGTTTCGCGACTGGCCAGTACGACAGAAAACCAATTTAGCTATGGCACTACACCTTTATAAACTAACAACAGGGAACTGTATTGTCTCCCAAGGAGAGCCATTTAATGGGCTTCATTTCCTGATCAAGTGAGTTAAAGAACATTCTAGAGAATTTCTTAATGTCTCATATTTTTCTCTCTTCTCTTTTCTCTTTCTTTCACACTTTCTTTCTGTTCGTGTTTTTTTATTCTCTCACTCTCTTTGTCGCTTTCTATTTTCATATCTCTCACTTAATCTATCTATCTATCTATCTATATATATATATATATATATGTATATATGGCGCAGGAGTGGCTGTGTGGTAAGTAGCTTGTTTACCAACCACATGGTTCCAGGTTCAGTCCCACTGCGTGGCACCTTGGGCAAGTGTCTTCTACTATAGCCTCAGGCCGACCAAAGTCTTGTGAGTGGATTTGGTAGACGGAAACTGAAAGAAGCCCGTCGTATATATGTATATATGTATATATATATGTGTGTGTGTGTGTGTGTTTGTGTGTCTGTGTTTGTCCCCCCAGCATTGCTTGACAACCGATGCTGGTGTGTTTATGTCCCCGTTACTTAGCGGTTCGGCAAAAGAGACCGATCGAATAAGTACTGGGCTTACAAAAGAATAAGTCCCGGGGTCGAGTTGCTCGATTAAAGGCGGTGCTCCAGCATGGCCGCAGTCAAATGACTGAAACAAGTAAAAGAGTATATATATAATATATGTATGTATATGTGTGTGTGTATGTAGGCGTATATATAAATATATATATATATATATATATGTATGTATATGTGTGTGTATGTAGGTATATATATATATATATATATATATATATATATATATATATATATATATACACACAATATATATATGTATATATACAAACACACACACACACACATACATATATATATATATATATATATATATATATATATAATTTTTGCCTCTTTTTCCTCTACTACTTTACTTTTCCTAACGCAACATATACATCTATCTGTCTATACATTACCATTCGTCATGTGTATTACTTATTCTTTTGCCAACTATCTTTGTCTTCCTATCTGTCCAATATTGTGTCTTTCTATTCCATTTCTTTTCGGTATCTCTCTCCTCTCTCTCACTTGCAAAAATATTTTCTTTTCTTCATTTGTTTACCCGTTATATCTTCTTTCTTTGTCTTCTTCCATAGTAAAGCTATTCACATCAACGATGCTTTAGCGATATTAAAGCAACACCAATATTTGACTGGTACTTTGTATTATCAACTCAGAATAATGAAAGGCAGAATTGAGCTCGGCAGGATTTTAATTGAGAACGCAAATGACAATTAAATACTGCAGGCATTTTACTCGAATGACTAATGTTTTTTTTTGCAAATCCACGCCTACTCTCTTAACAAAGGGCTGTCTACTTAACAGACCTAAGAGACAACATATGATTACAAAGACTTTATGATACAGCAACAAAAGTAGATGTTAGTTAAAATATGAGGGATTCTGAAAAGTTCCTGTCTTTAAGTGAATCGCGAGGGGCTTGGTTGGAATTCTTTTACAGCGTTTAGATAAAACGAAGGACCTCTGCTATAAGTGTGTGAATCTGAGGTTAATATGCTGAATTCAATCATAATCTTGTCCACTCTAGGCACAAGGCCCGAAATTTTGGTGGAAGAGGACAGTCGATTACATCGACCCCAGTACGCAACTTGAACTTAATTTATCGAACCCAGAAAGGATGAAAGGCAAAGTCGACCTCGGCAGAATTTGAACTCAGAACGTAAAGACAGACGAAATACCTATTTCTTTACCACCCACAAGGGGCTAAACACAGAGAGGACAAACAAGGACAGACGAACGGATTAAGCCGATTACATCGACTCCAGTGCACAACTTGTCCTTTATTTATCCACCCCGAAGGGATGAAAGGCAAAGTCGACCTCGGCCGAATTTGAACTCAGAACGTAACGGCAAACGAAATACCGCTAAGTCTTTTGCCCGGTGTGCTAACAATTCTGCCGGCTCGCTGCCTTAAAATACAATCATAATGAAAAAGAGGCATCGGAGGGGCGATGCACACCCTGCGCGCAGATAATTTTTTTCACAAACTATAGTGGGGCTTACAATACGCTGCTTAGCTATGATTTTTACTTGAACTGATTTTTATTTTAAGTATCACCATTATAGTTATTTATCCTTCAGTGAAGATAAGAAATCAACTCATAAATAAACATAACCCACGAATCCATCTCTATACACACCCACACACAAACACACACTCAAACACAAACACACAGAGTCGCATATCTATGTATGTATGTATGTATGTATGTATGTACCCACACGTGTTTACGCGCTTAGGTACATCATGATCTATACACACGCAGACGAATGTTAAATCATATGAATAAGAAAGTGAACAAAATACTTATAGAAAATATCGCATAAAATTTAAGTGTTTTCAACGTTTTTCAATGATGGCAGGTGAATCAAACGTACGTTGTAGGATATAAATAATATGATCACTTGCTTATCGGGGAAATTTGTAAGTTCGACTTATTTTATTTTTATTTTTAATTATCACCATTATAGGTATTTATATTCCGCTGAAATTAAGAAATCAACTCGTGAATAAAAGAAACCCTCGGATCCATCGTTGTACACACATACACATACACACACAACACACGCACGCACACACATACACACAGACTCACACACACACACTCCCAGAGTCACATGTCTATGTATGTATTTACGTATGTATTTCTGTGTGTATGTACTCACACGTGTCTACGCGCATAGGCACACCATGATCTATACATACGCAGACGAGGGTCGATTCATATAAAAAAGAAAGTGAACAAAATGAAATACTAACAGAAAATATTACATGGAATTTGAGAAGTGTTTTACCATTATAGGTATTTATACTCCGGTGAAATTCAGAAATCAACTCGTAAATAAACGAAACCCTCGAATCCATCACTGTACACACAAACACACACTCACACAAACACACACATACACACACACATACATACACACACACACACACACGCATACACACACGCACACATACATGCACACACAGAGTCGCATATCGATGTATGTATTTATGTATGTTTGAAGATAATCATACTCAATTTTCATCATTTCGAGCCACTCACCCAATGAGTATTTTTGCCAAATCTCGCGAAAATCCGTTCAGCCGTTTTCCAGTATTTTTGCAAACATCCAGACAAATAGACAAAGACGATTAATTACAATGCCCTGCTTTCGCTGACGCGCGCAGGGTAATTTTGGATCCTCTTGTATTTTCTTTTACCCAAAGTGAGGAACTTTTCAGCACCACCCCCTGTACATTGATTTAGATCCAATGCTGTTTGTTACAGGCCAGCTGACCAACTATTTTTGTAGCTCTGCAATTACGTCCCTTTACACTCTGAATTCAAATACAGTCGAAGCCGGGTGTGCGCTTCACAACCTCTATAGTCAATGAAATCAATACCTATTTCTTTATTACCCACAAGGGGCTAAACATAGTAGGGACAAACAAAGACAGACATAGGTATTAAGTCAATTACATCGACCCCAGTGCGTAACTGGTACTTAATTTATCGACCCCGAAAGGATGAAAGGCAAAGTCGACCTCGGCGGAATTTGAACTCACAACGTAACGACAGACGAAATACGGCTACGCATTTCGCCCGGCGTGCTAACGATTCTGCCAGCTCGCCGCCAATGAAATCAATACCAGTCAAATTACGGTCTTCGTGGCTGTATTATCAAGATATTCACTTCACAACTTCCGTTGTTCAAGGTTCCATACATATGCACAGCATACTGGCCAAGATTTTTCTACCTGAGTTTTGACTTGACATATACCTACCTATTAGACCGAAATTGTGCAGAAACCCATGAATTTTCATTGCACACATTGTTTTTAAATTTTGCTTTTTCAGTGGTCCCAAAGTATTTATCATTGAGTGCTCTATATTCTTTAGAGCAATTAGTAATTATCATTTACTACATCAACTACCAAAATCTATAAATTCACAAGCATACCAATACTGAAACTACTGTTTAGTTTTATATACGATGCATTCACTGCGCACGACTGAACAAACAGTACATTTCCTTCCTCGAAGGAAGAAATCGCAACATATTCTTCTTTTCCTTTTCAAAATATTAACTCTGTCGAAATTTGTAGTTTCGTCCTAGAAAATTTGACATTTATATGGGAAATAAGATCTAAATATGGTATTAAAAAAATTATGCAGAGGGATTTTTTAAATTTTATTATTTAGTTATTAACTTATTTCAGTTTTGTTTTAGAAGCATATTTTTTAAAATATCGACCTCCAGCTTATAGCTGCATACATAATGTCCGAATAGTATTTACGTTCATTTTATTTTATTAAGTCAAATGTAGTGTAAGTTTTCATCGCTTCCCTCAGATTACTATTAGATATGTATATGTATATAGATATAGATATATTATATATATATATATATATTATATATATATATTATATATATATATATATATAGTTAGATAGATACAGATATATATATATTGACATATATATATATATATATACATATGTACATATAAACATACATCTATATACAAATATTTAATATACGTATAAAATATCTATATGCATTATAATATATACATATATCTATGCACACACACACACACCCACACACATATTATATATATAAATATATATACATATATATATATAGGACAGACGGACGCCGGTGTCCGACCGTTTCACTGAGCACTTAGGGACGTTCGCCTACACTCTTTTTCTCCCGTCGCATGCCCACTTCCGCTCGGCCGGGCCATTCCCTAGATGACATCTCAGTGTTTGGTCTCGGCCCCCACCAAGGTC
>NW_021835273.1:27500-41460 GCF_006345805.1 Octopus sinensis | reverse complement strand
CGGCCGCAAGAGAACTGGTTTTTCCAGACTTCTTGAAAATGGCTGGCTGCAGGTATCCGGTGATACTTGAGGGACGTCCCCCAAAGTGTCACTCCTGCCTGCAGCCAGGCCACATTAAAAGGAACTGCCCCCGGACCATGTAAGGTCTGGAACAGTCACTAGATGCCACCCCCCTCCCCACCGGTCAAAGGGAGAGGTAGAGGTGTCGAGGAGGCTTCAGCCTCCTCAACTCAAAAGAGATTAAAAAGGAAGAAGGCGGGGCAACAATAGTTGCCCGCCGAAGGAACCTAAGGCTTCGGAAGGCAAGGGGAGAGTCTCCGGACAAAGCGGAAGAGCTCCACTCTCCCGAAGCCATGAAGAAAAAAAAAAAGAAGGAAGAAGAACGGTCATCTCAGCGGGGAGATGATGTGCCGACTGCATGTCCGAAGTTGTGCCCACACCCACGGTGGAAGAAACCACCCCCACCTAAAGATGATCAATTAATTATCTTTTTCTACAAGGCGGGGAAGTGGAAAAAATAGTAAAGAACAAAAGAAACAGTAGATATGCCCTTCACACTACGGGATCCCGAATGGCCTCCGCAGATAGCTGTGGAGATCATAAGGTTTCCCTTGTGGGAAAGGCTTAAAGGATTAGGGAGGATGTCGCATATGGCCGGTGGCCCTTACACAACTTACGTCCTACATGAGTGAGGCATGGAAATGGCGGGATACAGAACTCAAGCGGCATTGAAGATAATGATGAATAAATCGATGGATATATCGAAGAGTAGGAGGTGAAAGACCCTCGTTACAGGGTTTGAAACTTCTTTTGATTATTTGTAGTGGTTTATAACCTCATTTTGTGCTTAGAAGAAAAAAAAAAAAAAGAAAACTGTTAAGTAAGAGGTTTTAGTGCCTCGAAACCTCATATTGATTTAAAAGAAAAACAAAATATGTTTTCGAGAAAATCCAATCGGCAGGTGTTGGGTTTCGTCTCTCATTTATTCATTATATTTCATTTTCATTCATTAATGTATTTGTCCAACCCGCAAAGCTCTTTGTACTGTCTATATGACAAATTTATGAAATAAAGTAGCTTGTTAATGAACCACATGGTTCTTAGTTCAGTGGCACCTTGGGCAAGTGTCTTCTTATATAGCCTCAAGTCGACCAAAGCCTTGTAAGTGGATTTGGTAGACGGAAACTGAAAGAAGCCCGTCGTATGTACGTATACATATGTGTGTGTGTGTGTTTGTGTCTTTGTTTGCCCCCCCCCCACATCGCTTAACAACCGATGCTGGTGTGTTTACGTCACCGTAACTTAGCGGTTCGGCAAAAGAGACCGATAGAATAAGTACTAGGCTTACAAAGAATAAGTCCTGGGGTCGATTTGCTCGACTAAAGGCTATGCCCCAGCGTGGCCACAGTCAAATGACTGAAAGAAGTAAGATAAAAGAAAAAGGAAATACTTATACCATTTCATCTATGTCGTGCAAATGCATGCTACTCACCACTCTGAGTTCATGTAACTCACGTTTGCTCATATATATATATATATATATATATATATGTGTGTGTGTGTGTGTGTGTGTGTATGTATGTATATATATAGTTAATCCAAACATGAAAACACAAAGAGAAAACACAACAACGCGAGGATGTGGAACAAATATAGTATTATTGGACGCTCAGGAAGGAAGGGAAGAAGGAGGGTTTAACGTTTCGAGCGGAGATTTTCGTCGGAATCACAGGAGAAGGAAAGATCCAGAGAAGGGAAGACAGAAGAGAAAAAAAAATCGCCAACGGTTCACTCGCGGTCAGAAAGGTAAAGAGAGAAGTAGGAGTGGCTCTGTGGTAGGTAGCTTGCGGGTTCTCATCTCACTGCGTGGCACCTTGGGTAGGTGTCTTCTGCTATAGCCTCTCGGGCTGACCAAGGCTTTGTGAGTAAATTTGGTGGACGGAAGCTGAAGGAGGCCTGTCGTATATGTGCGTGTGTGTGTGTGTGTGTGTGTGAGTGTATGCGTGTATTTGTGTGTGTGTGTCTGCGTGTGACCCCCTCCACCATCGCTTGACAACCGATGTTGGTATGTTTGCGTCCCTGTAACTTCACGGTTCAGCAAAAACGACCTATAGAATAAGTACCAGGCTTACAAAAGTAAGTCCTGTGGTCGATTAGTTCGATTAAAGGCAGGTCTCCAGCATGGCCGCAGTCAAATGACCGAAACAAATAAAAGAAAAAAAGAATAAAAGAACACACACGTCCATTCAAAAAATTGCTTCAAAATGTACTTTTCTCGTTATTTCTTCATTTGTAAACAATTATAGTCTCTCTCTGTCTCTCTTCGTCTTTGTCCGTCTCTCTCCGCCTCTCTCTTTTTTACTCACACAAACACACACACACACACACACACCACACCACACGCATTACACAAATTCGCTGACGCACTGTGTTACGCGCACGCTCATTTACATACTACTCTATCATTTATGGTCACTATTCAAACTCTTCCCAGCCGTTCTCCTTACATCATCACGCCCTCCCACCTTAAAAACTACATCTTGCCATTACATCAATTATCACCAATCTATTACTGTTTAACTAACTGTGCAAAGTGTTTCATCAATCACAATTGAATTTCAGATGGGCTGGAGGGGTGGAGTGATGATGGTGGGGGAGATGACGATGATGGTGGTGATAGTGGTGGTGGTTGTGGTGGTGGTTGAGTTTGTTTTGGTTGTAGTAGAGAGGTTGCTGTAGTAGTGCTGGTGATTGTAGTGGGAAGGCGGTATTGAGAGGTGGTCATAATGGTGATTGGGGTGTTGTGTCTGTAGTGGGGGAGGTGGTACTGGTTGTGGTGTCTGTAGTATTGGTGATGACGTTAATGGTGATGGCGGCGGTGGCGGTGGTGGTGGTGTGGTTGTGATGGTAGTGTTAGTGATGGTGTTGATAGGGTGATGTAGTGGTGATGCACCTGTGTGGTGGTATCGGTGGTAGTACTTGTGGCGGTGAAGTTTAATGGTGGTGCATTGGTGTACAGAGGATAAGGATTGTAGCGGTGGTAGTGCAAGGGATGGTGGTAGTAATTGGCGATGTTTGTGGTTTAGGCTGATTACTGTAGCGGTAGTTATAGTGGTGGTAATGGTGGTGGTGGTGGTGGTGGTGGTGGTGGTGGAGGTGGTGGTGGTGGTGGTAGTAGTGGTGGTGGTGATGTCTCTTGTGTTAGTGCGGCAGGAGCATCAGAATGAGGAAGATGTTTGGGCGGTAATAGAGGCGTTGATGGCGGTGGAGTGTCTGTCTCACAAGCTAAAGAATGGTTGACCCCCACCATTAATTTTGTAAACACCCACTCACAGCCTGCTGAGACGTGTGCGGCTGATGTCCAGCTTGGATACTATTTACACGACAAATATGGACGATAAGGTTTGTGACAGAAAATGCGAGGTGGAGCTGCTCGTCGTTGTTGCTGTTGCTGTTGAGTTTATGATATTTGTAGTAGTGGTGGTGGTGGTGGTGGTGGTGGTGGTGATGTTGGTGGTGGTGCTGGTGGTAGTATCACAGAAATGCTTCCTCTGAATATGGAAGGTACATGTGTTTATGAAATCTAGAAAGGAACAAATCAGCTACATACACACCGACACTAACGCGCACTCAAACGGATAGATAGATAGATAGATAGATAGATAGATCGCTAGATAGATAGATAGATAGATAGATCGATAGATAGATAGATAGATAGAATAGATAGATAGAATAGATAGATAGATAGATAGATAGACAGACAGATTAGATAGATTAGATAGATAGATAGATAGATAGATAGATAGATAGATAATAGATAGATAGATAGTAGGTAGGTAGATAGGTAATAGATAGATAGATAGATAGATAGATAGATAGATAGATAATAGATAGATAGATAGATAGATACAGCCGATAGACAGTCAGACATGCAGACAGACAGACAGACAGATAGATAGATAGATAGATATGTTTCTTTATAGCCACACAGGGCTGCACACAGATAGAACAAATTACAAGTAGAGCTTTTCTTTTGAAGGTATTAAAAAAAAAAAAAAAAAAAAAAAAAAAGGGGGAGGTTCGATCAAAAGGGATCGTAAAAGGAGATAAAGAGGACAAAGAATAAGGGGGTTTTAAAAAAAAAAAAAAAAAAAAAAAAAGGGGGGGAATGATCAATAGGGATCGTTATCAAAAATGTCATATGAAGTGTAAAGGGGAGGACAGGTGAGGTTTTTACCCGTGGAAAGAAAAGCCTGCGGAAAAGACCACGGTAACCTCGGTCAATGAAGTCACATTTTATTTCTTTTTTTTTTTTTTTTTTTTGCAAATAACAACTCTCTGTTTTCGATTTCTGGGTTCATAGGACTATGCTCAAGTGGCTTCGTCATTCATACGTGCCATTCTTGCTACATTCACCCATCTTTTTTTAAAACATTCGCTAGACAAAACTTGCCTCTCTACTCTCACTTTCCTTTTCAAGTGGTACTTGAAGAAGTTGATGAGAGATTGACCAGAGAGGAAAGTGTTTGTCTCCAATCCTTTCAGACGCGTCCACCAGATACATTCTTTCGCCATAGCCACAAGATGATGAAAATAGCTCTTCCTTCCCGTTTGAAGGAAGGAGGCGTGACAATATTGACGATAGACTCAGCTGATAAACCGACTCGTCCCACACGTGACAGCAGTTGTTCGACATAAGCCCACAGGTCGGAATTGTTGGACACTGAACGAGTGCGTGCAGAACGGTTTCGTCGCTCTGACCGCATCTCGGGCAGGTCGCCCCGTGTTTCTCGAGCGTGTCTGTAGAGCTTATCCCGAACGGGTAGCGCTTCTCGGTAGCACTGCCAGCCAGGGATCTCTGGAAGTTGTCCATGGGCCCTGCCCGAAAGTCGTCCCGAACAGGCGGGTCAGGTACTCCTCGTCGACGTCCAGGTTCGCCCCGAGCTCGTCGTCGTACCTCCCCTCCACTAAACCCCTATAGAATGCTTTGGTTGTGTTGAAGTCACTTAAGGTCGACCCAGGACGGCAGAGTTGCTTGAGAGCAACGCGACACTCGCGGTGCCATTCGCCCTTCCTCGGCCTCTTTTTGATCCACGACTGCAGTTCGGTCATGGAGACGAGCTGCGGGAAAGCGTGCCTCACAAACGGCGACCACACCTGTTCACCGTCGTCTACATAGAGCCAGAGATGTCGCAGTCTCAGCGCGTGTCTGCGCATCATCAACCACGGCATGCCCAGCCCTCCTTTTAACGGGTGTTGACAGCAAATGGATCGCCTGACCATCGGGACGCATCCTTTCCACAAGAAGCGAAAGAGGATGCGTTGTAGTTTGGTGATGGTAGGGTCGGGACAAGGTACGACGGTCAGGCGGTAGTAGATGACGGACGCGATGTACGTGTTCGCCACCTCCGCTCGACCTTTTAGGGACAGTTTCCTCTCGGCCCATTGCCGGGCGAGAGTGACCACCCTACTCGTTATCTCGTTCCAGTTCTTCTCCACTTGGAGGTCCGGACCAAACCAGACCCGAGCAACTCAACCGGCCGTCGGTCCAGCGTCCCACGACGGAGGCGCTGGTGGACGGCATGGGCTTGCTTCTCCAGGTGCCTAGTCGCAAGCCCACTGACTTTTCCCGGTTGATTTTCGCTCCTGTCACCGCTTCGTAGTTTTTCAGTGTCTCGCCGACCAGCTCGATGTGCTCGTGGCTAGACACTATGACGGTGACGTCGTCCGCGTATGCAGACACGCTCGTCCCGCATCCCAATTCTCGCGGGATGCCCCTTAGAGTCGCCAGCTTCCGCAGTAGTGGCTCAAGAGTCAATACGTATAGAAGCGCCGAGAGGGGCATCCCTGACGGACCGAACGTGCAATGTCGAAAGGTCTCGATAGATGTCCATTTACGCGAATTACCGAACGGATGCCTCTGTACAAGGCAGCTATCCAGCCGCGGAAGACGGGACCGAAACCAGCCGCTCTCAGGACTGCCTCCAAGTATCGATGGTCTACCCTATCAAAGGCTTTTGATTGATCCAAGTTGATCAGGCCCCACCCATGCCAGGTTCGTTAACTACCCTGTCTATGATGTAGCGCATCAGATGGAGGTTGTCATGGATGGTCCGGCCTGGCACGGCGCATGTTTGCGCCTTGTCGACCAGTTTCTCGATGACAAGCGCCAACCTCTTGGCTAGCACCTTGGCCAAAATTTTCAAGTCTGCATTAAGCAGAGTGATGGGCCTAAAGTTATCTATTACATTTCCCTTGTTTAGATCTTTCTTCAGCAGTGTTACGGCTCCTCGGCTCACAAAACCAGGAATGCTCCCGTTTTGCTGCCAGTTGCAGTACACCGCCGCCAAGAGATCTCCAAACAAGTCTGGCATACAATTGTAAAGCTCGTAGGGTAGACCATCCAAACCCGTGATTTGTCCTCGAGCATTCTGCCATCGCTTCCCGGCACTTCCGCCGCCGTGATGGCACCTTCGCAGCACCCTGCCTTTCTTGTCGAGAGTCGTGGTAGGCTATGTAGGTAGGCACTGAAGTCCACCCTACGTTCTTGCCCTCCACTCGTTCCGAACAGTCGGGCAAAATGCTGCTGAAAGGCCTCACACATTTTACTTGGCTCGAGCAATTCGCGCCCCTGTTCATCTACCAGTGACCGAATGGTGGCTTTGTTGCCCTGTTGCGCCTCTGCCACCCGGGCCTCTCTCGCGGCTCCAACACCTTCGTTCCTTAGAGCACGCATCCTAGCTCTGACCACATCCTTCGTGTTTGGCGTTGAAGTGTTGGTCGAGGGCAACCTCGCCACCAAAACGTCGGATGCGATGCCGCTTCTAATTGCCTCTTCTAGCTTCTTAACTAGCTCACCCTCTACTCTATTTCTATCTATGGCTAGTGCTTTGCTGTACCTAATCGCTTCTGCTTTTACTGCTCTCTTGAGGGCAAACCACCATTTGTTGTTGATGATGGCTCCCGTCAAAGCCCTCTTTACTAGTGTGCTAATCCGGTCTCTGAAAACTTGTCTCGATGGAAAGACGCGTTTAGTTTCCAGTATCCGGGACCCTGCCTAAGTGTCTTACCTAAGTCTAGCGTACATGTCACAAGTTTGTGATCCGTGTAGCTGACTATGTGGAATTGTGGACATCCTATGCTATCTCTATCTACTGACCTACACAGTATCCTATCTAGATACGATCTCGACGACCCGATGCGGTTGCTCCATGTCCACGTTGGCGCATTCGGGTGGTCTAGTCGAAACCTGTCAGACAGTTGAAAGCGTCTGAGCAGGTCTCTGAGGCATTTGCATCCCCGTCTATTCCTATCTCTACCCACGTAGTCTACATGCGTGTCCAAGGTAGCATTCCAATCCCCCACTAAGAGTAAAGGACGAGACGTTCCCAAGAAAACTTCTAGACGTTGAAAGAAATCCGCCCGACCTGTTAAGGGCGGTGCGTAAACTGATACGAGCCGAAAAGCGCACCCATTGCTGCCGTGCGCTTTTCGGCTCGTATCAGTTTACGCAGATAGATAGATAGATAGATAGATAGATAGATAGATAGATAGAAAAATAGATAAAGAGTGAGAGAGGGAGAGAGAGATAATCTTTTAGTTCTTTCAGTTATTAGATTGTGGCCATATTGAGGTACCACATTTGAAGGGGTTAGTCGAACGATTTCGGCTCAATACTTAATTTATTAAAGCCTGATACGTATTTTATCGGCCTCTTTTGTTGAACAGCTAGGTTACGGTTACGTAAACAAGTTCACACCGGTTGTTAAGTGATGATAGGGGGCATGCACAAACACAAAGGCACAAATACACATAGATATATTCATACATCCGTACATACGATGAGCTGCTTTCAGTGTCAGTCTACCATATCCACTCATGAGGCTTTGGTCAGGCTGAGGCTATTGGACAAGAAACTTGTCCAATATGCCATACAGTGGGACTGAACCTGGAGCCGTGTTGTTGGGAAGCAAACTTCTTACCACATAACCATGCCTGTATGTATTTGTGTATGTCATTATTCCGTTTATTTCAAGATTCCGTGCCAATAGAGAAAGAATCGGTTTCTAACCTACGAGATCCAAGATTTCTTCATTGGAATTTCAACACCAACAACAGGATATTTTTGTTTGTATGTATGTATGTATGCATGTATGTATGTATGTATGTATGTATGTATGTATGTATGTATGTATGTATGCATGCATGTATGTATGTATGTATGTATGTATGCATGCAAGTACGTTTGTATGTATGTATGTTTGTATGTATGTATGTATGCATGCATGTACGTTTGTATGTATGTATGTATGTATGTATGTTTGTATGTTTGTATGCATGTACGTTTGAATGTATGTATGTATGCATGCATATACGTTTTTATGCATGTATGTATGTATGTATGTATGTATGAATAGATATATGTTTTATGCATGTATTTTCATGCATGGAATTACATTCCTAGACATGATCATATATATTTAAATGAAAAACTTCTGGAAAGTTTTACAGATTTTTTACAGTTCCAGTTATGTATGTGTATATGTATGCATGTATGCTATTTTGTATGCATGTATTATGTATGTATGTATGTATGTATGTTTAGAGAAAGTGGGAGGTAGGGAAATGAGACAAAACAAAGAACTGCGAAGACAGCAGCTTCAGGAACGAAGGAAGTTGGGGAAATTGTAAAAATTGTTGAAAAGTTAGAGACCTGAGGAGTTGAAAGTATTATGTAGCACTGAATGGAATGATAGCATGCGAAGGACGAGGCGGTGAGAATACTTGAAGAAAATAGGTAATACTGATGTTATAGTACCTGTGCATGTATATATATATATATATATATATATATATGTGTGGTGTGTGTGTGTGTGTGTGTGTGTGTGTATGTGTGTGTGTGTGTGTGTGGTTGATAACAATATGTGACAATGTTTAATGATTGGTGAATTAATAAACATTTACCCAATTATAGAGACCAGTTTTTAAAATATATAAAAAAAAAATCAACGATATATTTATTTGTTCAGATGCCATTTTGAAAACAATGTGGAGTGAAAAGACGATAATTTATAGTTTGTTTAATGGTTTATTGGATAACTACTGCCGCTGGCAACCTCAACAACAGCAGCTGCTGGTGTTGCTGCAGGTGAGGTGCAGTCACCACTGCTACGGTTATTTCTACGATTGCTTACTACAACACAGTAACAACAACTAGAACACACCACGTCATCATAAATTTTAATCGCCCTCGCCACCATCACAACAACTACATGCACAACTAAGAAGAAGAAGGAGGAGGAGGAGGAGGAGGAAGAGGAGAAGAAGAAGAAGAAGAAGAAGGAGGAGGAGGGGGAGGAGGAGGAGAAGAAGAAGAAGAAGAAGAATAAGAAGAAGAAGAAAAAGAAGAAGAAAAAGAAGAAGAAGAAGAATTTATTTACCACTGAGGGTTTACACACAAAGGATAGTGCAGAACAATACAACACGGCATAAGATAATGACGGATTATATGAAGGTGTTTAAACAAATGAATAAGAAAATGAGACAAAATATTCAAACAATAGAGTTCCACAAATGTGGGCAGAGGGACTTCTGAGAGCTGATAGTGGAAACCCCATAAAACCAGGGTCACCCTTTTCATCCTTCTTGCTCAATCTACCCTTGCATGCTCAGAGAAAGCCCGTTTAGTCACCCCATCTTTGTGACATTCACCCACCTTTCAACAAATTAGTTTGAAGGTAGCACTTGCCTTTTCCCCTTTGCCTTCCTTTTCAAGTGAAATTTTAAAATGTCGATGAGAGCTTAGCCAAAGTGGAAGACAGATAACACTGCTTGTCCTTCCCGGCCAAAACGTGGCGGGATATCCTAACAATAGAATGAACCGATAGTGGGATCTGTCTCACTCGCAATAGTAGGTGTTCGAGGTAAACCCACAAGTTAGCAATACTGAACGTCTATAGAACGCCAAGGTGTAACTTCCACCGATCGCATTGCCAGAGTGGCAGAGAGCTTGGAGGGCCTGGCAACATTGTAGGTGTCAAGTATCCCGCCTCGGTCTTCGATTGATCCAATTATACAACTCAGAAAAAAACAAGATGCGGAAATGAGAGTCTGACAAACGGCGACCACACATGCTCACCGTCAAGAATCGCTGGAGAATGTTGCAGCCTTAGCTTTATTAGCTACGGCGCATGCCGACTCCCCACTCAACGAGTGTCCATAAGCTAGATACGCTTGGAATGATGCGTTCAGCTTCCACTACTACTACTACTACTAGTAGTAGTAATAGTAGTAGTAGTAGTATAGTAGTAGTAGTAGTAGTAGTAGTAGTAGTAGTAGTAGTAGTAGTAGTAGTAGTAGTAGTAGTAGTAGTGAGGAAAAACAAAATGGGAAAAGACAGTGAAATGAAATACTAGTATACATAAGAATATAAAGTCAGAAGCAACATGAATGATGCAGTTCTCCTGGTACAGGAGAAACGCAAACTAGGGCCAATCAAGGAACCCCACAGATCTAGGTTTACCTCGACAATCAAAGGCACAACCCTTCTCCCAATTACTGTTCTTCGATCTACGTGCGCTCTCTAAGCATTTTACCACAGTCACTTAAATTTCCAAAATATTCACCAAATAGCACTTCCCCCTCCACTCTCACTTTCTTTTCCTAGTGGAACTTAAAAGAAGTCGAAGGCTTGTCCGGAAAGGAAATTGTTTTTCTTCAATCCTTTCAGCCTCGTCTCCCATAGACACTAAACAGGAACACCGCCTGCGCAGCCTTGTTTAAGGTAGGTGGTGGGATGACCATGACAAAATTTAGGGGATCACAAATAGAATTCGTTTTCTCTTGTCTGTTGTATGAGGCTTAGCAATGACCACCACCATTACTACTACAACTACTACTGTATGTATGTATATATCTATGCGTGTGTTTGTGTCTTTGTTTCTATGCTTGTTACCCATCACCTCTTGACGACCGGTGTTGGTGTGTTTACGTCCCGATAACTTAGCGTTTTGGCAAATGTATCCTATAGAATAAGTGCTAGGCTTACAAAGAATGTCATGGGGTCGATTTGTTCGACGAAGATCTTTCAAGGCCGGGTTCCAGCATGGCTGCAGTCAAATGACTGAAACAAGTAATAAGAAAAACAAATGAAAGAATGTGCTTGTATGTATGAGTGTGTGAGTGTGTGTGTGTGTGTGTGTGTGTGTGTGTGTGTGTGCGAGAGAGAGAGAGAGAGAGAGAGTGTGTGTGTGTGTGTTTGTTTGTTTGCTTGCTTGTTTTTGAAGATAGATAGATAGATAGATAGATAGATAGATAGATAGATAGATAGATAGATAGATAGATAGATAGATAGATAGATAGATAGACGCACACATTTTTTATTCTTTTTTTTTACCTTTTTTCAATCATTAGACTACAGCCATGCTGGAGCACTGCTTTTACGGCTTTAGCCGGACAGATCGATCCCAGTAAGAAGTATACTTCTTAACATACAGCCACGCATGTATCCAGTTAGTTTCCACACTCTCTGTGGTGAGCACCTTCTTCTTACGTTCCTAACCGCTAGCGTATATATTAGCCATTTGGATGGCAAAATATGCTTGTCGCTGAAGTGTTCGTCATAGGAGAATAATTTCTCTTATTTACGACAGTGTGTTCAGTAGCCTCGACAAGCAGCACCAGGACTATTCAGCGTAAACCAAGCTGTTGGCTTCGTTTATACTTCCAGGCAAGTTCATACACAAAATATAAATATTTCTTCAACCCAGAAACCCGTAGGCCAATAAGCTGAGCGTGTAGAACACACTGTCACCGAGAAGGAAGAATTAATTCCCTTCCTTCAAAATTGCTGGCATTGAGTGTAAATTCTAGCTACTATTTTTACAGAGTAAATGTGTTGAATTAGAAGAATACTTAGAATGTCAGACAAAAGATTATACGGCATTTATATGCGCAACTCTAGGTTTGGAGTTCAAATCCAGCTTCACATTCCATGCTTTAAGAGCTGTAGAAATGAAGTACCGCACAAGTACTAAGATCAATACCTTTCTCTAAAACTGCCGGCCTTGTGCTTAAAAGAGAAAAAAATCATTATGAAAGGCGCAGGTGTGGCTGTGTGGTAAGTAGCTTACTAACCGACCACATGGTTCCGGGTTCAGTCCCACTGCGTTGCATCTTGGGCAAGTGTCTTCTGCTATAGCCACGCGCCGACCAATGCCTTGTGAGTGGATTTGGTAGACGGAAACTGAAAGAAGCCTGTCGTATATATGTATATATATATATATATGTATGTGTGTGTGTTTGTGTGTCTGTGTTTGTTCCCTTAGCATTGCTTGACAACCGATGCTGGTGTGTTTATGTCCCCGTCACTTAGCAGTTCGGCAAAAAGACACCGATAGAATAAATACTGGGCTTACAAAAAAGAATAAGTCCCGGGGTCGAGTTGCTCGACTAAAGGCGGTGCTCCAGCATGGCCGCAGTCAAATGACTGAAACAAGTAAACGAGTAAACAGTAAAAGAGCTACTTAAATCGTTAGAGCGCCGGGCAAAATACTTTGCGGTGTTTCTTCCGTATTCTTTCTTTATTCTTCTTCTTCTTCTTCTTCTTCTTCTTCTTCTTCTTCTTCTTCTTCTTCTCTTCTTCTTCTTCTTCTTCTTCTTCTTATTATTATTATTATTATTATTATTATTATTATTATTATTATTATTGAGTGAGAGAGCAGTGCATGCCATCAAAGTGACACCGGGGTAAAATATACGAAGCCCAATATACCCATCATGACTACCCGTCTGATAAAGATACACCAGGCACATGCATCACAACCATATGTGCGCGACATGGTGATCTCATATCAAGATAAACAGCACATGACCTTGCAGGTGGGGGCCCAGTTAGAATTTTCTTCAGGTTGAGTAGCCCATCCCGCTCAAAAGGTCCCTGAATAAGGGTTGTTTAAGGATGTTGAAAGAACCACCCATGTTTCCAGAGGTGAATTATTCAAACCCCAAAGAATCCCTCTCAACACATGGCTATGATGCTCCCCCACTACTTCTGCTCGTGATCAGAGATGCACATATCGTCAGCCACTAAGGGACATGCTCAACTGGTTAAGGTCAAACAACTGACAAGCAAATCTGTGGTATTGAGCAGAATATTTGCTGTAGCCCATCTTTTATACCAAGACAAAACAATGTACATGATAACACTTCTAATCAGTTAAGATCAGAAGCCATGAGAGCCACTGCCTGGTACTGCATCAGGGCATTTATACTGCATCAGGGCATTTATACTGCATCAGGGCATTTATTATTATTATTATTATTATTATTTTTATTATTATTATTATTATTATTATTATTATTATTATTATTATTATTATTATTATTATTTCTGAGTTCAAATCTCGCAGAAGTTAACTTTGTGTTTTCTCCTTTCGGGGTCAACAAAATGACATACCAGCCAATTACTGAGGCTATTGAAATCGACTAAACCTCCTTACACTCAACATTGTCTTCTTTGTGACTATGTTAAAAATCAATTAAAAACAATAATTTTTACAGTACACCGAGTCTGGTCGCACAAGCCACCATAACACCACAACCTACTGGATGGGAACGACTGTGTATTAGGAAATGCACAGAAGGCGTTGGTGCGTGTTTCTTGTTTACAATGTAGGGGTGAAAAAAAAGGAGCGGTTGAATTCAAATTCTCCCACACGGCAAAATATTTTGAAGTAGCACTACTCGAGCTAGGTCAATAAAATATTTAGCTATTTCTTTAGTAATCAATAATCAATAAGCCACGTTCTAGTTTTGTTAATTTATTGCAATTCAAATCAAACCAAACAAATTGTTTGTATTCTACTAAATGTGATAAAATATTCTACGCTGAATGAGAAAGATATAAAAAAGCGTTTCATTATCGCTTTGCTATGGAGGTGATGAGGATATGCACAAATAG
>NW_021835273.1:7500-20000 GCF_006345805.1 Octopus sinensis | reverse complement strand
AGATTTAGGCCGATGAGAAGAATACTAAGTTGTATTCATTGCTGTGATACATGCACACACACACACACATATATATATATATGAATTTATATACCTCTCTCTCTCTCTCTCTCGCTATACATATATATATATATATATATATATATACATACATATGTGTGTGTGACTGTGTGTGAATATTCTTCACGTGTGCGGACATGTGTTTGCTTTTTTTCTCCAATGTTTCGCTCAACTTCTTGGACGTGCTGGAAGAATCGTTAGCGCGTCAGAGAAAATACATAGTGCCATTTCTTCCGGGCTTTGTAGTCCCGAGTTCAAATACCGCCAATGTGCCCGTTCCCCTTTATCCTTCCGGTACCAATAACATATGTACTAGATGAGAACTGGGTCAATGTAATCGACTTCTCTCCCCCAAATCACTGGCTGTGTACGAAATATGCAAAGAATTATTATTAGCGTGAATACACACATATATATATGTGTATATATATATCTATATATATATGTATGTATATATAGAAACTACCAAATACATCCATACCTCTTCCAACCATCCACCCTGTATAATTAGCACCACGGTCCAAGCCATCTCAGACAGACTTACAAAACTATCCTCTAATAGAGAAATTTTCAATAATCACGCACAACACTACAACCAGGCTCTCTATAATGCTGGGTATAACCAGAGAATATCATATGTAGACCACCCGGGAACGTCCGTCAGCCATAAAACTCCCAATTATAATCGAACTCCGCACTCAACTCATACTAACGATAATTCTAATTTAAACTCCAAACAACGTATAGGAAATAGGCGAACTAATAGAATAGCACACAATAGTAACCCTCCCGACGAGAGCAATATAGATCCTATTAGGAGAAATAGAAGGGATAATAGTAGATTACGCAAATATATATGGTTCAACATACCATACAACTTGGCAGTTAGGGGTAAGTTATGTAAGAGAATATTCTCTATCATTTCCAACAACTTCCCACCCACCCATAAGTATAGAAGTATCTTCTCCAACAAAACCATTAGGATTTCCTACTCTACCCTGCCCAACATGAGCTGCCTCATAGCTAAACATAACTATATTAATATTAGAACAGCTAGATCAAGAGCAAGCTATAGCGACCAACCGAACCCCCCTCATCCAGATAGTAGACAATATAATCAGACTGGCAGCCATATTACCCAAACAGTTAGTAATAACACCCGCCAACACAACAGAGGAAATACTACACCCATCAACAACCAGGAGGATATCAACGCCCCCACTCGTATTGCAACACCTCTGCCTGGGATTAGCAGCACACGACCGAATAATGCAATGCAATGCAACTGCATATGTGCATCCGAGTGTCCGCTACAGGGCGCATGTAGGGCGAAAAACGTAATATATTCATGTGAGGTGAGTACCCAGTTTAACACACTCACCTACATAGGTTGCTCAACCTCCTGGAAATCCAGATACTACAACCACCGGTCCTCGCTGAAACACAGACATAAGGCTAACAGCACCTCCCTTTCTAAAAAAATTTGGGAATTAAAAGACAAATGCATAGGCTTCAAACTCAGGTGGTCCATCATCGGATCAGCTGCACCTTATTTAAATAAAGAGCAGGATGCCAACTATGTTGTGTAGAACTCCTGAACATCTTGAAATTCAAAGACAAACACAATCTTATTAACAAAAGGTCAGAGTTCAAACCATCCTGTATACACAAACTTATTAATACTTTCAAATACTACAAAGCTTAGGTTATTATACCAACTCCCCCATGCAATTTCCTCCCACCCAGTGCAACCTGTCGGCTCCAGCACATCCCGCTTTCCTATACGTGCGTGTATATGTGTATGTGTGTGCGTATATATATGTATGTGCACATATGTGTATGTATATGTATACATATATAATATATATGTGTGTGTGTGTGTGTGTGTATGTGCATATATGTTTCCCTGCATTTTCCTCCTATATATACACATTTTGTCTCCCATATATGTCTTTTTTCCCTACATATTTCTTCTCCTACACCCATATCCTTCCTATATAGTCTCTTTATTTCCCTATATCTATACCCTTTCACATTTCTAACTCGGATGTTGAACGCACACCGCCAAACTCCACTTCCCACCCTTCCAATTTTCAGTTCCCCCCGCCCGCCCCTACGTGGGCACCTTTAACACACACCTCTAACTTTCAACCACCTTCATCTCATGTTAAACTTTATCAGATTATATTTTTATTTTATTTTATTTTTATTTTTACTTTTATTTTGCTTTATCCTATTCTACTTCGCTTTACCTTTATTCTCATTTTTATTTTCATCCCTTATCTTAATTCTTATAATTTTTATAATTTTTATATTTCATTTCTAACTTTTACATTGTATTTCTTATTTTATATTGTATTTCTTACTTTTATTTCTAATTTTTACTCTTACCCTCATTCCTACCCCTAACCTATCGCTTTATATCTCTATATATGTCTAATTTTTTTTGCTTATCCCTTATTTACTTACCTATGGATCCGCTTTATGATTATACGAGCGTCCGTGTACGTATGTATACGTATACATATGTGTACATATGTACGAGTAAACATCTACGTCTGGATGTGCATACCCCGTATTTCTTTACATTTTCTTACATGTTTTCTTATATTCATATGTTTACACCTATTTGTATACATCTTTTAATATCTTATAGCTATACCCATATGCGCGTATGTCTCTGTGTGTGTATGTAAGTGTATATGTGCACGCACATATGGACACACAGCCGTGTGTGCGTGCACGTGTAGACGTGAGTGCGTGATTCTTTACATACGTTCTTATATACATCCTTTAATATCTTATATCTAAACCTGGAAGCGTGGGCATATGTGTATGTGTATGTAAGGATGGACGCACGTATGTATATATGGGTGTGTACACGTATAATGTCCGTGTATATATGCGGATATTCTGTTGTATGTATGTATATATACGCGCGTGCGTGTGGGTTTATGTGTGTTTATGTACATGTTTACACGTGAGTGCGTGTGTATGCTTATAGGCTTGGAGCCGTGTATGCGCGCGTATATGTGCGCGTGTATATGGGTGTATGTATGTGTACATATGGGTGTATGTACAAGATGACCAATTAATTCAAAGAACTAGATTAAACGCTCAACAGCTCTGATTTACAACACACTAGGTCCCCAGACGACCCTGTTGATTTATTGACACCCAAAACTTCTACAACTAAATTTTATCAATCTCCTGACCACCCTGTTTGGTCCGTAACCTCTATACATCCCTTATCTTTATATTTTTTACATTTTTATCATGTTTATTCCTATTTTTATTCTTTTACTTTTTACTTTTATTTCTATTCTATTTTTACTCTATAACCTTATGCCTTTACATTCATTTATATTTCTTTATATTTCTTTATATCTTTTATATCCCCTTTACATCTCCTTATATCCCTTTATATCTTTATACTTACATTTTTATATTTTTCTATACTTACACCTTTTATACATTTTTTATCCCTCGTCCTGAATTCTCGCCCCTCCATCTTCACGTCTATATATGTATTTATTTATTTACATTACTTCAACATCCAAATTTCCTCATTCTACCTTGAGAGAAGAAAGAGATGGACGCTTCAATTCTATGCTGTTGCCGCGCATTATGTCGTACGCGAATGAGAGGATTTGCATCCCCAACCAAGAATTTTTGATGTAACACATGTCCTTGTGGAAGCTGTTGTGCGCGGCTGAAGAAGGCCACAGACATACATTATGCATTGTTATAAATCTGTCTAATAAAGGCCCGAAACATATGTACCGCTGAATCCTTGGCATCATGTTTTTATTTTGATCAATTTACTCCACCACCTACACCACCAAACGGTATACACAGGTGCTTATAATTATCAAGTACTCACCCCGAATTTATATATATATATATATATATATATATATATATAATATATATAATATATATAATTATAATTTACAAGATAAGGGCAAAAGAAAAATTCTCATGCCAAATGTGCCGAAAAAAAGACAGTAATTGTCAATAAGCCATTATCATTTATGCGTCTCGAAATAAACCGATAGAAATCTCTAGAAAATTCGTTATTACCGTATTTGTCCAATTTCGGGGTTATATATTGGATATATTTGGGGTACTTAGTTCTGCTCGGGACTTAGTGGTTGCCTTTTCCATGGGTATGAGTAAGTATTTCACTTATATCTCGCGTATTTGTCGCTGAAGAGGGGAAAATCTCTTACGAATTAACCCCGAAATTGGACCAATACGGTAATAACGAATTTTTTAGAGATTTCTATCGGTTTGATTCGAGACGCATAAATTATAATGGTTTATTGACAATTATTGTCTTCTTTTCGGCACATTTGGCATTAGAATTTTTCTTTTGCCCTTATCTTGTAAATTATTTATAAATTTAACCTTTAAAGGTTATTGATAAAAAATTTTTCCCGAAAAAAATTTTATCCTACATTTATGTATATATATATATATGTATACATATATATGTATGTATATATATATACATATATGTATGTATACATTTATGTGTGTATATATATATATATATATATATATATTATATATATATTTAGTGAAGGGAAGAAATGGAGCCGAACGAAGATTCTACAAAATTCCTTTTTATTATTTTCTACACATGTTTTAAAGGCTGCAAATTCCCAAATTCGGATTGAATAAGGAGACCATTCTGCAGCTTTCTCTTCAGGAAAATCCAGGAATTTAAAATCTCAAAACAAATGCGCAGCAAGCTTTTCGAACAAAACGCTCCCTAGGAGCCCATGGTAAAAATGGCACAACACTGTCTCTCAATATGCGCTGACGTCAGAGTGGGTGAAGGCCGACGAAAAAATCCGTTGGAATAAACCTAGGTCAAACCACGGTCAAATCAGGTAGGGGAAGAATCACAGAAAACCCAAAGAGTGTGAATATATTCTGTATAACTAGTGTTAATGTTCAAATTGTTTTAAGAATGACAGCTATCTTATTTGGGTGTGAGGAACTACCTACATGTATGTGTGTGTGTATGCGCCTATGTATGTGTGGCAGTATGTTAGGAAGCAGCTAGAGAGAAAATATATTGTATTGTAGGCATTGCGGGTCAAGCGGCTGATAAAATTCTGTGTCTGTGAGTTCGTCTATGACCAGTTTATTTACAGATGACTTGTCAAAAAACAGGGGAGTATAATCCCTGATATTGTTTCTAAAAAAAGTAGCAGAACATACGCTAAAAGGGGAGTAATTTCCCCTTTCAAATTTAATTCAAAATTTTTTCCAAATTTCTTCCAAACAATTTTTTTCCTTTTCTTATGACATCAAGGTGTTAATTATCTTAGGCTTCAATTGTATGCAAGAAATGTCAGTCGCCTCCAGTGGGGACATCTGAAAGAGTGTTGCAAAATCCCGTTCACTAGCTGCCCTCGGGCGAACAAAATGTGAAAAAGCTCAGAGTGTCAGAGATTACAGATTCTTTTGCCCCTATCAAAGAGTATATATATATATATATATATATAATATATATATATTATATATATATATATATATATATATATATATATATATATATATATATATAATATACTCTAGCCTCACGCTGACCCTCTCAGTGGATTACGTACACGGAAACTGAAAGACCGTCGTATGTATATGTGTATATCCGTGACATACCGAAAATATTAGAAATGGCAGCCAAATAGGTCACTATTTCTCCTACTAGTAAAAAAGTCTCCACAACAAACAGAATTTGCAACCCGTATATGGTAAAGAGAAAGAAAATAACGAAATCCCAGCCCATGTGGATTAATTAATTTTTCTTTCTCTTTACCATATACGGGTTGCAAATTCTGTTTGTTTGTGGAGACTTTTTTACTTGTAGGAGAAATGGTGACCTATTTTCGGTATGTGGTTTTGAGCAGCTTGTTGCAATTAACCCTTTATTATAATTAATGTATATATATATATATATATATATAATATATATATATATATTATATATATATATATATATATATTAATTAATTTTTCTTTCTCTTTACCATATACGGGTTGCAAATTCTGTTTGTTTGTGGACTTTTTTACTTGTAGGAGAAATGGTGACCTATTTTCGGTATGTGGTTTTGAGCAACTTGTTGCAATTACCCTTTATTATAATTAATGTATATATATATATATATATATATATATATATATTATATATATATATATATATATATATATATATATATATACATATATATATATTAATAATTATATATATATACATATATATGCCTATTTATATACGTATATACGTACGTGCGTGTGTGTGTATACTTGTAAGTGTGGGAATTTATCGTGGTACTTGGCAATGGATAAAAGGATGACACTAGTTAGGTCTTTATAGATCATTTACAGTATATGAGGTGTACATTGTCTCTCTCTCTCTCTCTTTCTCTCTCTCTTTCTCTCCATGTGTATGTGTATGTGTATGTGTGCGTCTGTATGTCTCTGTGTGTGTACATACATATTGTGCATAAATTTATGTATAGGTAGCTATATTTAAGATATCAATGGATACAATACCGCACCTGTCTATTTGTGCGTCTGTGTATATATATATATATATATATATATATATATATAAATATATAGATATAAATAGAGAGAGAGAGAGAGAGAGAGACACATATATATATTTGTGTGTGTTGTGTTGGTATCAGTTAGAGGGGTTTAATACCTCTAAGAGATAATTAAATCCGAAGTCGCTCCTTGTTATTATTTGGGTAGGTACAGTCAATTAGCTGCGTACAGGCAAAATGGAACAAATGACAATGGAAGCCTCATTAAAAGATATACCCATCCCACCCAAAAATGTATATCTTAAAGACGTCATCAGTAAAATATCTGACTTCACCCATCGCTTACTCTGGAAAGCCTTACCTCATGACAGGGAAGCTAAACCTGAGTCACAAAACCATCACAACAAAAACGAATTCACCAAAGGCGTATTCAAAACTAGGAAAACACCCCCACCAAACAGCCACCTAGCAGCCTTTGAAAATGAACTCTGGGATACAATAAATAGCCTAAAATTCAAGCGACACCCACTAAGGAATAACAGCTACCAAAAGAACCTAAAAGACCTGCTAAATAAGCTCGAATCAAAGAACGGAATTATTGTTCACTCGGACAAAACTAGGAATTCTTACACCCTGGATGTCAACTTATACCACCAATTGCTACATAAGGAAATCACTAAAAGATTTAAATTAGCACCAGGTAGCACCTACATATCTATGAACTTAGCAACCAAGGAAATTATGAATGACTACAACTTAAAGGACAAAACTGAACTCTTCGTGCCATCAAGACCTCGCATCACTATAAAAGACCATAAACCTAACTTCCTAACCGATACTAAAGTAAGATTAATATGCCCACACAAATCAGACCTGTGTAAATTCAGCAAACTAATATTCGATAAATACATCCCTAAGCTAAAAAGTAAAATAACCCTAGAATTACGGTCCAAAACATATGAAGCCATTAATTTGTTCTCCCATATACAGAACACGAGTAACAACAACACGACTACTACACCTCAATTAACCCTACGATTCTCAATAGTGCCCTAATATACGCCAAAAATCACGCAAAATTGAACATGAAGGAAATAAATGTAATATCAGAAGCCAGGAAATCACTTATTAGCTTTGATGATAAACTCTGGATACGTAAATATACCCCTAACTATTTTGATATCACTATGGGAGCCCCGGATTCAGCGCAGGTAACTGACTTGGTAAGCATCTATTTGCTATCATACATACAAGACAAATTCCCGGAACTCAAAGGCGGATTATACAGGGACGATGCTCTCTTCATAATTAAGAAACCCTCAAATAGGAAACTAGAGCTTCTCAAGAAATAACTACATGAATTTTTCAAAAGATTTTAACTATCTATCTCTATTGAAAAGGAACACACCTCTATTAACTACTTAGACACAACATGCAACCTAGCCACAGGACTCTATGAACCCTACATGAAACCCAACACAAACCTCAAATATACAATATCTGGCTAGTACTCCCCTACACCATGCACCTCAAATTGAATATAGTTCGCTCATTAATGAAAATCATAGACAAACACCTAAACGTTAATAATGAGTACACATAATTATTTAGGAATAAAATCAGAATAGACCACAGTCTGACTAATAACTTAGCCGCAATAATAGCCTCAATGAATAATAAAAAAATTGATAAATTCTAGAAAGATTGTGAACAATAAAAATAATAACCAACCAACTACTAGGACTAAGCACCCCACTAACGCAACGCTAACTTAGATACAGACCTGAATAATAATTGCCCCCCACAATACAGCACGGACATAGATACGCCTAATAAATTATGCGGTTGTAGGGATAGAACAAAGTGCCATTTCTCAAATAGATGTAAGACAAATAACGTAGTTTACCAATGTGATGTCCGCACAAATAATCAGACGAAATCATACATAGATGCCACTAAGTAACAAATGATTCCCAGATATAATGCACAACAGTCGAGCTACAGAAATAGGAATAAGGCTAACTCAACAGGGCTAACTGCATACATTTGGGAACTTAAGGATAAAAAACAGATATAAAAGAAATATTTTTAAAATGTCATCTTCTTAGAAGGTACAAACACCCATTCATGGGGACTTAACACCCACAATTTAGTCATTTTATCTAAGCAAAAACGAATACACTTGTACTCTTGGAAGCTGTAGGGTTACCCGAGCAGAAAAGTTGAGCATTATTTGGAATTCAATGGTACAACAGGGTAAGAGTTTGCTTTAATATATACTTTTATTGTGATTTTTGCAATGTGGTGCATAAATTGTAAAGTAAATGAGATGCATCTTTACCTCCATTGATTCAGTTGCAAAGTGTTTAGTAAAGACTTCTTTGAGTCTTTTTATTATCGCTGGGTCATACATAGTCCCCAGATGGTAACATTGGTTTCAAGACCTTCCCAGATGAGTGACTTGTTATTCAAAGACTTGTAAATTTATTCTGTCCAGTTACGTATCAGTATAGTGGTCATTTGCAAACTCCAGAGGTGACACTTTAATTTCTCCTTAGCCCTCACGTCACACAGTTGTTAATGTTTATAGATAGATAGATAGATAGATAGATAGATAGATAGATAGATAGATAGATAGATAGATAGATAGACAGATAGATAGATAGATAGATAGATAGATAGATAGATAGATAGATAGATAGACAGATAGATAAATAGTTAGATAGATAAGTAGATAGATATATAGACAGACGGACAGACAGACAGACAGACAGACAGACGGATGAACGGACGGACGGACGGATGGATTGACAGACAGATACATAGATAGATAGATAGATAGATAGATATAGATAGATAGATAGATAGATAGATAGATAGATAGATAGATAGGTGTAAAAATATTGTGTGCATGTGTGTTTTTGTATGTGTGTGCGTGTGTGTGTGTGTGTGTGTGTGTGGTGTGTGTGTGTGTCTGTGTGCGAGTGTATGTGTCTGTGTGTCTGTGTGTCAGACCGTACGGATTCTTGTACGCCTGTATGATCGTATGCTTGGAGGAATATACGATAATATATTCGTATGACGAACACGTGTGAGGGAGACTTGGATCATAGCTAATGCGCCAAAAGGCATTCATTCAAGCCAATCATCTCAGCTCTAATAGGGAGCATTTGAGGATATAAAGTGTGCTTTTCTACATTGTTAGTATGACGTTCACCGTCTTCTCTGCGCGTCGATAACATATTGTTCTCTTAGAACTAAGATCCCCAGACAGAGACCATTTAATTACACAATGTCCGTGTACATCAGCATCAAAGGGAAAAAACATATTTGATGACAAATGACAATTGTGGCTGCGTAATTGAGAGGCAGTGGAGCAAAAATCTGCCTGATGACGTGTATATAGGTGTGTATTTGGAATTTATGCATTTCTATGTCTTTGATGTATGGATTTGTCAACAAAATGTTTCTGTCAATGTAATAACACACACACACACACACTCCCGCGCGCACGCACGCATTATGTATCCATATATATATATATATATATTATATATATATATATATATACATGTGTCCAAAGATGTAGCGCACACTTACCGTATTTGTTCAAACTTGTTCCTCCTATAAGGACTTGTTCAATGGAATTTTACTATATCTGTCTACTTATCAATCTGTCTGTCTATCTATCTATCTATCTACCTACCTACCTATCTATATATCTATGTATCTATCTCTCTCTCTATCTATCTATTTATCTATCTATCTATATATATATCTATCTATCTCTCTCTATCTATCTATCTATTTATCTATCTATCTATCTATCTATCTATCTATCTATCTATCTATCTATCTTGATAGATAGATAGATAGATAGATAGATAGATAGATAGATAGATAGATAGATAGATAGATAGATAGATAGATAGATAGATAGATAGATAGATAGATAGATAGATAGATAGATAGATAGATAGATAGATAGATAGAGGAAGTAGAAAATGAATAGATAAGTGAATAATTAATAGAAAATTTACCAAATATTCAAACAAGTAATTTTTAAAATAGTGAGAGAGAGAGACAGACAGACAGACAGACAGACAGAGGGAGAGGGAGATCAATATATTCATGTTTGAGTCTTTATCACAACATGAGGAGGTAAGTCAGTGTCTGTGCCCCTATTTGGGAATCTCTGAATCTTTTGAGAAGGAAGGAGTGAAATTATCATCAAGTCAATGGATTGCTAGTCTTCCAAGGCAAAAAGAAACCCACAACCTTCAGGGATGACCTTACATGCGTAGATATGTGTTCAGTTGTGCTCCTGGCCACAATATATAATAGGATCGTTTCTAGCTTCCTTGAAAGTATATTAACGGACATTTCATTACTAGTATGAGGTACATTCAAAATATATTTGACTTTATTTTTTCCCGCCAAAACTAATGCCGCGTGGGCAAAATCCTTTGGGTAGCATCACCTCCCATCGCAGAATTTTCCCCACGCAGTCTTAATTTGTTAGGAAATGATTATAAAGTCGGTTATTTTTTTAACGTATTTCGTGTTTCTAACTATCAGAATGATTTTGCAGTAGAATTGGTAAGTTTCAGACAAAATGCCTTACTGTATTTCTTCTGGCTCTTTGCTTTCTGAGAGCAAGCATCCCTGAGATTAGCTTTACCTTTCATCTATTCAGGATCGATAACTTAATGTAGTAGTAAGTTCTAGGGTTGATGGCACCGACTAATCCTTCCTCTCAAAATTACTGGCTATTACCTTTAGCTCTTATAGTGACCACATACCAGTATTGGCTTATTAACTTCAGTGCCCTTCGTGGAAACCAATTTTATCCCACTTCTCTCATGATACAATCAATCTCAGAGATTCAACATTGTTCCAATCACCTTAATATCATTATCTTCTTTGACAAACTTAAAGCTTTAAACTGAGCTGTCTTCGATACATTTACGATATTGAAAACATGAACCATATATTTCAAACGTGAATTCATTACTTATTCAGATTATCTACAATATCTAAAATTGATCTCATTTATTTCTTCATCTCCAATAATCGTCTACAAATTTATTATCCGCTTAATAGAATTCCTTTATATGGAACTGTGTATTAGAATAGTAAAGTTTGGTAAGCATAAACATAAGTAGAAAGAAAAATGGTCTTTTGGTTAATTGTTGTGTCGATAAGAAGCTTGCTTCTGTAATATGAGTTTTAGCTGTGGTTTCGATTCCACCGTGCGGCAACTTGAGCAAATGTCTTCTACGAGAGACCACTATTTAGATGGATTTTAGTAAACGGACACTAAAGGACCTTTGCTGTTCTTCACTGAACACAATATATTCAATTTCAGCTGTTGGCCTTTTTATGCCTTTAGTATTGTTCGCTATTTTGCATCCATTCAAATCATGTGATCGGCTGGAAAATAATTCTTCCCCTTCTTTCTATTAGTCTCAGAAATCTTCCAAAACGTCAAAAGACAACTTTTGTATACAAAATTCAGAAAAAATAAATAACCTTATTTTTGTTTATTGTTTTAGGACACAGGATTCAAATAGGATAAAAAGATTTGATGTCTCTATGCAGGTACTTACGTGTGGCATTGCTTAACTTTAGGTATGTGCGAAGAAACAGTAACAGACCTTAATGGAACAAGGTATGGCACAAAGACTTTCTTTCATTTTGCACAGTGATTCTCAACCATTTTTTTTTTGTCTACGGACTCCGTTGATTCCTATTTTACTCTAGTGGACCCTAATAACTGGTCGGAGTTTAAAAACACTCTATTATATTTATTATAACTGAATATTAAGAATTGTATAAAAATAATTGTTAAAATATTTTGGGCATTGCAGGATGTAC
>NW_021835273.1:0-2500 GCF_006345805.1 Octopus sinensis | reverse complement strand
TGTTAAGAATGCTTAGTGACTGAGAAATTCAAATGAATTTCTTTGATGTAATTGATTTTGCTTTCTGAACGTGACCATTGTTGTTTATGGTCATCCGTGGAGGGTAATCGGAATGGGGAGCTCATATAAGGGATAAGGGAATACAGAAAAACTATTAGGGAACGCAAATCTAATTAATACTTAATTAAAGTTAAAGAATTACACAGATAAATACCTCAATCTCTGACACCAGTCGCTAAGAAGACGACTTTTCGTATCAATTCCACACGCACAACATTGACTGAATTGATCAAAGTTCCAATGTGTCTCTATAGAAATGAAAGAAAGGAAATAAGGGTAAGATAATAGGGTCACTTATGGAAAGTATAAAGCAACAGACAGGGAAGTATTTAAGGGGTAGCTGTGTGAGTCATGCTACTGATATCCCACACTGCCCATACTCAAGCCAATTAGTTCTCAAATGGATAAGTCAACCTTTTAAAAAATGTATAACTCTGTCGGTCCCTTGATGATTCGAAACCAAATTGTCTAGGATTCTAGGTACACTGCAGAAATGGACCTGTACGCACATCCCAACACACACATATCACAACGCTCATACACATAGTAAAATATACAGAGACAGACAGGCACACACACACACACACACACACACACACACACACACACACACACACACACACACACACACACACACACACACATACATACACTAGATTGCATGATTCAAATTAAAAAAATAATCTTTTATTAGCCGTTAATTTGTATTTTTCTTTAGTGAAATAAATTTTCTCATTTGAGAACTAAATCTCAAACTTCTAAAGTTAAATTGAAATAAATTAGAAAAATTAAGTTTATTTGCAATTTGTGAAATTAAACAGACACCGCTGCAGTTAATGATGATTTGATGTACAACTGGATTTTAATTAATCCTGCTCTTTAACTATGAAAATCACAGATTGTAATGTCAATATCTAATCGTGTTTGTGAACGGCTGTTTCAAGGTTCGCATCCAGCCTGTGGGAGTCGGCGCAAAAGTTCAGGGGATTGCCAGAAAGGAGGAACTCAAACACAGAGTACAATGAACACTATGATGCTTTATTTTGTTTTACACCGGTGCAAAGCAGCAGTTTTACCGGGAAGTACTAGAGCTGACCCCAGTATATTAATCGTTTTTTATTCTTTCTGAACTATGTATGATTTAAGACAAGCAAAACTCCTGTGGGAATTGAAATCAAAATTGTAAATGGTATATGTTAATTCATTGAGGATTTTAAACCCGCCCACCTTCAAAGGTTTATTTCAGAGAACTCTGTAAGCGGCGAGATGGAGACCCATACATAAACACAACAAGCACCGATACTTATCAACATTTCTTTCTTTCAGAGATAAAGCTCAACCAGTTAATTTGGTACTTTGAGCCTCTAAATGATGTCTGAGTCGAGTCTCTGAAGTAGCGGAGATACCTCAAATATTTAAGAGATGAGGGATTACACTTTACTCTTTACTCTTTTACTTGTTTCAGTCATTTGACTGCGGCCATGCTGGAGCACCGCCTTTAGTCGAGCAAATCGACCCCGGGACTTATTCTTTGTAAGCCCAGTACTTATTCTATCGGACTCTTTTGCCGAACCGCTAAGTGACGGGGACGTAAACACACCAGCATCGGTTGTCAAGCAATGCTAGGGGGACAAACACAGACACACAAACACACATACATATATATATATACATATATACGACAGGCTTCTTTCAGTTTCCGTCTACCAAATCCACTCACAAGGCATTGGTCGGCCCGGGGCCAAAGCAAAAGACACTTACCCAAGATACCACGCAGTGGGACTGAACCCGGAACCATGTGGTTGGTTAGCAAGCTACTTACCACACAGCCACTCCTGCGCCTATTATGTACATTATTTACATTGACTTGAATAATAATAATAATAATAATAATAATGATAATAATAATAACATCGAAAAATACCTCAGAAACCAGAACCCAGATTCGAAATTTCTCCAAGAAACGCTGATGAGGGCTGGAGGGTATATCAGCCGAAACGTTGTTAACAACAAACAAGATGAGGAGAAATATCCGTCAAATGTAAATAATGTAAATGATGTACATAATTCATCATCTCTTAAATATAGAACTGTATTATCTAATCGGTATAGAGGCGACAATAGACTTCAGTGGAGACATAGAGAAACTCCATCAAAAACTAGCTCGTCTTTCAAACCATCTAACTTTCTTGTGTAGATATAGAGACTCAAAGCTAATACCAACGGGCTTGAATAGAATGACACCAGTGCATTCATATAAAGCTATAAGAATAGCGGAAAGTGCAGGACATGCCCTCGTCCGTGAGAGGATCCATTACAACCGTTGCAAAAAACAGCAGCTAAATAACGAAATCAAAGAAAGTAACCATAATCTGGGACATGCCAATACACGCCTTCTATACGTTGTATACATAGCCTTTCTATGTCGGATTTTGGGTGG
>NW_021835272.1:27500-41181 GCF_006345805.1 Octopus sinensis | reverse complement strand
TTTGTCCTCTCTGTGTTTAGCCCTTTGTGGGTAGTAAAGAAATAGGTATTTCATCTGCCGTTACGTTCTGAGTTCAAATTCCGCCGAGGTCGACTTTGCTTTTCATCCTTTCGGGGTCGATAAAATAAGTACCAGTTACGCTCTGGGGTCCATATAATCGACTTAATCCGCTTGCCTCTTCTTGTTTGTCCTCTCTGTGTTTAGTCCCTTGTGGGTAGTAAAGAAATAGGTATTTCGGCTGCCGTTACGTTCTGAGTTCAAATTCCGCCGTGGTCGACTTTGCCTTTCAATCTTTCGAGGCCGATAAATAATTACCAGTTACGCACTAAGGTCGATGTAATCGATTTAATCCCTTTGTCTGTCTTTGATTGTCTCCTCTACGTTTAGCCCCTTGTGAGCAATAAAGAAATATATAGGTATGCTTTACACAAAGAAAAATTACGAGAAGGCTACATGGATATAAAAGCTGCAGTCGAAATAATTTTCGGCCATCTTGCTTTGTTTTGGATACTTATAAAACGGTATCGTCGTGAGCGTATGGCATCCTAATCTAATAAAGTTACATTTGACATTGCTGTCATCCGAATATGTTGAACGGCTATCATCTATGTCGTGGCAATCATTATGTGTGCACGCGTGTGCATACTCAGTCTTTCTATGTGTATGTGTGTGTACTTCATTGCTCTCGTATCAATTATTAATTGAGTGTGGGGTGGGATGACTGGCATAAACATAAAATTAATGTGTGGTGTCTGTGTGTGTCTGGGAGTATATATATATATATATATAATACATACATACATGCACATACATACATACATACATACATACACACATATATATAATATATATATATATATATATATAATATATATATATATATTATATATGTGAACCTCGTGTGTACCGTTGGCGGTTTTTTTCCTCTGTCTTCCTCTCGGATCTTTCCTTCTCCTATGTTTCCGACGAAGAGCTCCGCTCGAAACGTTAAACCCGCCTTCTTCCCTCCTTTCCTGAGCGTCCAATAATACTATATTTGTTTCATGTCCTTGCGTTGTTGTGTTTTTTTTGTGTTTTCTTGTTTGGATTAACTATATTATATTATATATATAATATATATATAATCTAATAAAATTATATATATATATAATTACATATATATAAACACAATAAAATAAAATAAAAATAACTATATATAATATTATATATATATATATATAGATATATATATATATAATATAAATAATATATAAATATATGCATAGATACATACATATAATGTACATACCTACATATATATATATTTACATGCATGGACACAATAAGAAACTAGAACATGAAAACAAAAACATAGAAACATTTTTTATTTCGAACATCGAAAAAACAACAAATAGAGAAACGAGACATGCAACATAAAGAATATTTCCCTTCATCAGTTGTCCGTTTCATCTACTCCGCGTTCGAAGGTAAGGACAACAAGCGACTTCGTTGAAACCGTCCTTCCTGCAAAGCAAATTAAATAAAATTTGGGATTTTTTATGGAGGGTGAAAGTGGTAACAAGAACAGGACAGTGAGAACAAGACAGTAAAAACAAAAGCTGAGAGCTATTAAGCCAAGACGACAGAAAAATTATTATGAACGCTAAGAGGACGAGCTTTGAGAGGAGACAGGTATAAGCACGTCTTGTCTTTAGGAAGGAAATGGACAGAAAGATAGATTCCCTTTCGTCACGTGTCAGCGACTAGAGAGTCAAGGAGGGAGAGTGAGAGAAGGAACGGTGAAGAAGAGAGGAGAAGAATAGGGAAGGGTGGGAGAGAAAACCAGAAAGGATGAAGAACAATAGAGGGAGAGAGATAGACAGAGAAGAGATAGTAGAGATAGAAGAGTGCGCATCGGAATTATTAAGATAAAACTTACTTGGAAAAGGATGCGATCATATAATAATATAAATAATATATAAATATATGTATATATACATGCATATATGTACGTACCTACATATATATGTATATATACATGCATATATGGGAACAGGACATAAAAAAAAAACGTTGAGCACAATAAGAAACGAAAACATGAAAACAAAAACATAGAAAACGAACTTTTTTACGAACAACGAAACAAACAGAGAAACGAGACATACAACATAAAGAATATTTCCCTTCTTCAGTTGTCCCTGTTTCATCTACTCCGCGTTTCAAAGGTATTGCGTATTGTCCTTACCTTCGAACGCGGAGAAGATGGAACAGGGGACAACTGATGAAGGGAAATATTCTTTCTGTTGCATGTCTCGTTTCCTCTGCTTGTTGTTTTTTCGTTGTTCGAAAAAAAAGTTCGTTTTCTATGTTTTTGTTTTTATGTTTTCGTTTGTCATTGTGCTTAACGTTTTTTGATGTCCTGTTCCCATATATGCATGTATATATACATATATATGTAGGTACGTACATATATGCATGTATATATACATATATTTATATATTATTTATATTATTATTCAGGCGCAGGAGTGGCTGTGTGGCAAGTAGCTTGCTAACCAACCACATGGTTCCGTGTTCAGTCCCACTGCGTGGCATCTTGGGTAAGTGTCTTCTGCTATAGCCCCGGGCCGACCAATGCCTTGTGAGTGGATTTGGTAGACGGAAACTGAAAGAAACCTGTCATATATATGTGTATATATGTATATGTATGTATGTGTGTGTGTTTGTGTGTCTGTGTTTGTACCCCTAGCATTGCTTGACAACCGATGCTGGTGTGTTTACGTCCCCGTAACTTAGCGGTTCGGCAAAAGAGACCGATAGAATAAGTACTGGGCTTAAAAAAGAATAAGTCTCGGGGTCGATTTGCTCGACTAAAGGCGGTGCTCCAGCATGGCCGCAGTCAAATGACTGAAACATGTAAAAGAGTAAAAGAGTATTATATGATCCTTTTCGAAGTAAGTTTTATCTTAATAATTCCGATGCGCACTCTTCTATCTCTACTATCGCTTCTCTGTCTATCTCTCTCTCTCTAATGTTCTTCATCCTTTCTGGTTTTCTCTCCCATCCTTCCCTTTTCTTCTCCTCTCCTCTCCTCCGTTCCTTCTCTCTCACTCTTCCTCTTTGACTCTCGTCGCTGACACGTGACGAAAAGGAATCTATCTTTCTGTCCATTTCCTTCCTAAAGACAAGACATGCTTATACCTCTCTCCTCTCATAGCTCGTCCTCCTAGCGTTCATAATAATTTTCCTGTCGTCTTGGCTTAACATCCCTCACCGTTTGTTTTTACTGTCTTCTTCTTGTTACTACTTTCACCCTCCGCAAAAAATCCCAAATTTTATTTAATTTGCTTTGCGGGAAGGACTGTTTCAACGAAGTCGCTTTTTGTCCTTACCTTCGAACGCGGAGTAGATGAAACGGACAACTGATGAAGGGAAATATTCTTTATGTTCCATGGCTCGTTTCTCTATTTGTTGTTTTTTCGTTGTTCGAAAAAAAGTTCGTTTTCTATGTTTTTGTTTTCATGTTTTCGTTTCTTATTGTGTTCAATGTTTTTTTGATGTCTGTTCCCATATATGCATGTATATATACATATATATGTAGGTATGTACAAATATGTATGTATATATTCATGTATTCATATATTATTTATATTATCATATGATCGAACGCCACGCATCCTTTTCCAAGTAAGTTTTATATATATATATATATATAATATATATATATAGTCCACAGATGAGATCCATCGATTCTCAGTATAGAACACAATTAGTAGTGCTCAAATGATTCAAACTTAGATTCCGATATCTTTGCTGGGGATTAATTCCACAGGGCAAAGAATTGCTATAAGAGGGATCAAGTTAAGCAGATATAAAGGAAATCATGCAGATAAACAAATTAGATATATTAAATATAACAGTTTGAGTATGAAATGCAAAATATGTGTATGTGTATATATGCAAAACGATAGAAAGCAGAAAGTGGAAACTTCCAGACAATGAATATTTAAGAATAAATATATAGATATTCATATTAATAGATCCAACTTACTCAGATTACAAACGACAGAGAAAATTAAAGGAGGGTGGGGAAGGTGTTATAAGTTCAACAGCTGTTTCTGGCTGGGGGTCGGAGATCCATCATAATAATGTTGGTAGATGTAGATGCGGCTGCAGTGGAAGCAATCAAGATTGAATAAAATAAGCCTCCCTCTTATCTTGTATACTCTTTTTTTCTCCTTACTTGTTTCAGTCATGTGACTGTGACCATGCTGGAGCACCGTCTTTAGTCGAGTAAGTCGACCCCAGCACTTATTCTTTGTAAGCCTAGTACTTATTCTATCGGTCTCTTTTGCCGAACCGCTAAGTTACGGGGACGTAAACACACCAGCATCGGTTGTCAAGCGATGACGGGTTTCTTTCAGTTTCCATCTCCAAATCCACTCACAAGCTTTGGTTGGCCCGAAGCTATGGTAGAAGACACTTGCCTAAGGTGCCACGTAGTGGTAGTGAACCCGTAACCATCTGGTTGGTAACCAAGCTACTTACCACACAGCCACTCCTACGTCTATGTTTGTAATGTTTGTAATATGATGCGGATGTAAGAATATATGAGCAGGCAGAGGGCCAGCAATTTCGGGGGAGAGGTTAAGTCGATTACATTGACTTCAGTACTTAACTGGTACTTATTTTATCGATCCCGAAGGATGAAAGGCAAATTCGACCTCGGTGGAAGTTGAACTCAGAACGCGAAGACGAGAGAAATGCCGTTCAACATTTCTGCCAGCTCGCAACCTTAGGCGCCAACGCCGCCTCAACATCTCCCCGGCTGAGCTCTTGGCTCTTCGTTCCCTCCAACGGCGCGCTGACATTATCATCAAACCGGCTGACAAGGGTGGAGCTGTAGTGGTGTGGCGCGCGGACCTCTATAGGGCCGAGGCTTTCCGCCAACTCAATGACACCTCCTTCTATTCCCCTCTGCCCTCTAACCCCACACGTAGCTACCAACAGACGGTATCCTCTACCGTCCAAGACCTCATCTCGTCCTCCCGTCTCCCCCGCACCGCATCCAACCTAATTGTGCGAAACCCACGTACCCCCACCATTACTTCCTCCCCAAATCCACAAACCCAACAACCCTGGCCGCCCCATCGTCTCCGCCTGTAACTGCCCCACGGAGCTCATCTCTAAATACCTCGACCGTGCCCTTGCCCCCCTAGTGGCATCTCTTCCCTCCCACATCCACGATACCAACCATGCTCTCCGGCTTTTCAACTCTTTCTCCTTTCCTCCCGGCTCCTCCAAAATCCTTTTTACTATGGACATCCGAAGCCTCTATACTGTTATCCCTCACCACGAAGGACTGCAGGCCCTTCGACACTTTCTTGACCTCCGCTCTAACCCTGTACCTGACACCTCCACATCATTCGTCTGGCCGAACTTGTCCTTACTCTGAACTGCTTCTCGTTCGCGGGCGAGTTCTACCATCAGGTCTCGGGAGTGGCCATGGGAACGCGAATGGGCCCCAACTATGCGAACCTGTTCGTTGGCTATGTTGAGGCCCAAATATTCTCTAATTTCACTGGTCCCACTCCTGAACTATATGGTCGTTATATGACGACATTATCGGTGCCACCTCACTCTCCCGCGAACATCTAGATTCCTTCCTCTCTTTCGTCCAATCTTTCCATCCAGCCCTCCACTTCACTTCCACTATCTCCAACACCTCTGTCTCCTTCCTCGACATTTCGGTTAGCATTCTTCACTCCACTCTTACCACCTCCATTCACTACAAACACACAGACTCACACTCATACCTCAACTTCTCTTCCTCCCACCCAAACACACCAAGCTTTCCATCCCCTATCCCAATTCCTCCGTCTACGTAGGCTCTGTAGTGACGACCATGACTTTGAGACTCAGTCTCAACGTATGGCTCACCACTTCACCCTACGTGGATACCCCCTCACCACTATCCACACGCCCTTGCCAGAGCACGGTCCGTGGACCGTGATCTGCTCTCTCTCCCCGAACCCGCCCTGTAGTCTCCCGCCTCCCTTTTCCCCTCACTTACCACCCCACGACCCTACGTCTCCAACGCACCATTCTTCGAGCTTTCCGTCATCTCCAGTCCGACCCGTCCACTTCACACCTCTTCCCTAACCGACCCCTCCCCTCTTTCAAACGAGCCCACAACCTTCGAGACCTTTTGGTCCATAGCTCCTTCCCTGACCCTACCTCCCAACCCGGCTCGTTCCCTGCTCCCGCCCACGTTGCCGCACTTGCCCTTACCTCTCCAACACCACCCGCCTCACTAGCACCCACCATCGACCCTATCCCATCATCCACTCCTTCACCTGCACCTCAGCAATATTATCTATTGCATCTCTTGCTCTCTCTGCAATTCCTTGTACATCGGACAAACGGGACGCCGCTTGGCTGACCGGTTCGCGGAACACCTTCGTGACATCCACCTTGCGAACGACACACCGGTCTCACGCCATTTCCGCTCCACCGGTCACTCCTTGCAACACCTATCTGTGTTCGGTTGTCCTTACACAGAGGCCATCCGGATTCCCGTTTGCGCCGTGAACAGGAATTAATCTTCTCTCTTCGCTCTTATACGCCATTGGTCTCAACTCTCCCCCCCTCCTCATCTAACCCCCCTCCCCCCTCCTCACCTATCCTTTCTCCCCCCGACCCCTACTTCTTCAGTCCTCAATCCTTTCACCCCTACTCCCCTTCCATTCTTCCCTCTTTCTCCCTCACTCCCTCTCTCCCCCTCTCCCTCTTCCTCCTTCATCCCCCTCCTCCCCTTCCTTCTCCCCCATCCTTCCTCTTCCCCTTCTCTCCCCTCTTCTCCCCCTCCCCTTCTCTCCCCCCTCTTCTCCCCCTCCCCTCTTCTCCTCACTACACCACATGACTTTACACATCACATCACATATGATGTGCCATACTAATACACACACCAACTAATACATACTAATACGTACTAATACATACTAGTACATACTAATACTTACACCAACCCTTACATACACACGTCCAGACCCCGCATACGCACTTATACTCTCTCACACACACACACACATACCTATACATACCAATACGTACTAATACATACTAATACATACTAATACAACACCAACCCCATACATACGCATGTCCAGACCAATCTTACGCACTAATACTCTCTCATACACACACACACACACACACACACACACACACCCTTATACATACTAATACATACGCCAACCCTATACACACACATCCAGACCCCTCCCACGCACTTTTAGCTGGTCCCTCAACCCTTTTATCAACCCTATTATCTCCCCTTATTTCGCTCTCGCGTCTCATGTTTGATCTTTGACCTCTGGCCGAAATCAGATCGCCATGTGATGATTCGTTAGCTACTGCACGCATTTTTTTTCTCTCCTTCTTTCTGTGTTTTTCTCTCTCTGTGTATCTTTCTGTGTTGAAGAGCGTAGGCTCGAAACGTTAAAGACTTGTTTTATTTATATTTCCTGAGCGCCATACTAATACAATTGTTCGTTTGTTTTCCACCTGCCTTCGTCTTTTGTTTATTTTCATAAAGCTTCCCGTTATATATATATATATATATATATATATATTTTATTTGTGTGTGTGTGTGTATAAGTATATGTTTGTGTGTGTTGTGTGTGTGTACGTGCAATAATGAAATCAGTGTGATTGTGTCCGGGCACTACAAAACCAGAGGCAAGTTCGAAGTGAAGCTAATTTTGTTTTTTAATTTATCAAAGGTTTGTTGTATGTTTCAGTTATGTAGTGTCCAGACATCAAAGCCAATTTGCCTGTGTTCAGCATCTCTTACGTTGTGGATTATATACAATAGAAGCAAAAATGGATGGAGACCGAAGCCGGCTAATTGATGTTTTATTAAGAGTGATGAAATATCAGGGGAAAATTTTGGCAGCATCTAACCTGGTCCTCATGAGACCTCACACACACACACACACATTTGTATCTGCGTATGCGTGTGTATATTTATGTGTGTGCGTATCTATGAGTACCAAACAGCAGATACAGCTTGTACAAAATATATATTCGTAAGAATGTGGACAATTAGAGAAAAGAGATTTATCTGAACAGATTTGATTCTGGAGAAAATATTGACTGTAATCAGTCTGAGTAGCAAAAATTGCTTTTCCGACGAATGCCGGCTCCTCCAAACATCTGTAAAATGTAGCAGAGCTTCGGTAATGTTTCGTGGTGCAATTTTAATTATAGCAACTGTTCCAGTTGCTGTTGGTATGAAGTGATATAAACTAAACTACAACTGGCACACCGTCGGTTACGACGATGAGGGTTCCAGTTGAACCGATCTTTGGAATAGCCTACTCACGAAATTAACGTGCATATGGCTGGGTACTCCATAGACACGAGTACCTTTAACATAGGTCTCAGGGGTATTGAGCGTTACACAGACAAGGCCGACCCTTGAAATACAGGTACTAATCAGTTTTGGCAGCTGAGTGGACTGGAGCAACGTGAAATAAAGTGTCTTGCTCAAAGACACAATGCGCTGCCAGGAATGGAACTCACGACCTTACGATTGCGAGCTGACTACCCTAACCGCTGAGCTACGCACCTTCAGGTGAAGTAATAGAGTTCTGTTAAATTCCTTAAAAGATAATATAAAGCCTTACGTTGATGAAATTATTCCATTAAATTTGTGATTTGCGAATGGTAACGCAATATCGGTTGATGATTGGATGTATGTACATGATGATGATGATAATAATGATGATGATGATGATGATGATGATGATGATGATGATGATGCTGATGATGATAATAAGGATGATGATGATGATGATGAGGAGGAGGAGAAGAAGAAGAAGAAGAAGAAGAAGAAGAAGAAGAAGAAGAAGAAGAAGAAGAAGAAGAAGAAGAAGTAAGAAGAAGAAGAAGAAGAAGAAGAAGAAGAATTTTATCTAGATGCCAACTCAATCCCTAGATTTAATTTGCTCAGCTCAGAAAACCTGTGACATTTAATTAAGTGCTAAGTTCGACGCTAAAAATGCCCAAAACACGTAACATTTGATTGCAACCAATCCATTTGCTTTAGAAGACGTTTAAATTGAAATATTGTATAAAATTAAAGGAAAGGATGCCTAAAAGATGTGATTAAAATGAATGGGTGTGTAACACAATATCTATTTATGTCGTAATATATCATAATAAACTGCAAAATAAATTTGTATTTATTTCCATGTTCATCTGTGTAGAAATGCGCACGCACACTCACAGGCACATAAATATATACTCACAGACATGCATATATATATGCATGTAATTCTATTTAAGATCAAAATTCACATATTATAGGTGGCGCTGCAGGATTGCTAGAACTGTCATGGATTTAGACAACATCTATGCATAGATGCATATTAACTAATCAATCAATTATTTACCTCGTAAATGCAGCAAATTGGTTTAATAATTTAAATGTCCGTCAAGCGGGGATTATCGGAACTGACTTCAGAAGGATGGAGATATTCACAACCTGTATTACAGACTATTCACTCTATTCAGCTAGAATCCAAAGATTATTATCAAATAGAGCAGTTGGTGGATGTGTCTGATAGACAACATTGCTGTGAAAAACGAAGAATATAACGTTTCGAATATTTTACCTTCGTCTAGTGAAAAATGGCGAATATGACGCTTCGGATATTTGCTATTCATCAGATGATAAGGAAGGAAGGAAGAGTAGCATTGGAACTTGGATGCTGTTTTATGTATTTTTTTGTGTTTGTACGTATTTGAGGCTGTTTAGCCCAAGGTCGTTCATGTTTGAGAAAACCTTTGATCCCGCCCTTTTGTATGTCTAGTAATGCATTGTCTAGTGGGTCACCTTGCTATGTAAACGGTAGGGTGCAGCTTAAGAGTTATTTGCTTGCTATTTCTAGCGCATTGGATGACAACGTAAATTTTAACACGAAACAGTGCAAAGCGAAAAGAAATAAACGGTGTCAGAGAATGAGGTGGGGGGGGGACGAAAAACAGAAAGTGAAAGCGCGAAGCAGAGAGAGAAAGGCACAAACGAGGGAAATGAGACAAGTAAAAGCGGGAAAATGATGGATGACGGAAGGACTAGAAAATTAGCGATATAACATTTTTTTGCAATGCTTTTTGTTTTGTTTCATTTGCTTCTTTAGAAGTATTTAGCCTTTGTCTGGCGGAAGAGGTTTGAAAATAGCATAAAATTACTGATATTGGAAAATTGCAGATACCATTCTATCAAAATCAATAGGATTTCGGCGAGACATGTTTATTTTTATTCCTATTGTTTAGTGAATCAACAGAATAAGTCATATTACTCTAAGCTATCATGGTATTTATAGAAAAAATACAGGGTGTCCATAATGTTGCATAGTATTTCAGGGCCTTTTTCTTCTTAATATTTTTAATAAAGTAAAACATCAAAGGTGTGGCAGAATAGTTTCATTTGTAATAGAAACAATAAAATTTGATATAATTTTAGCACATGTTCAATGTGATTTCCATCCATGCATTCTTGGTAACAATGGCTTCCCAATCTAACCTCGAAGTCCTTAACTGTACGACCAAAGTAATCTAGAACAATGCGTCTGCATGCTACAATGTATGGCCTTTTGTTTGACATCATTTAAAACGTTGTTAGTCTTTTGTTTTTTAACCACCCTAAAAAAGCAACTTCTGATAGTTCGGACGATTTCATTAAACAACTTTTTAACATTCCTATTTAGATGCTTTTTCTGTTTTTTTCTGCCAAATTTTTTCTGCCATACAAACACACTTCTTCTAATCTTAAGAGAATCATCCTGACTCTCTTAAGCATACTGTCTCACAAACGTAAACACAAAACATTCATGCGTCTTATCCTCTTCGGGCAGAATATTGATACAATCATTATTTGTGTACGTAAACTATTTTTCTATTGCTTTGTCTGAGGAAAGACAGTGTGTTTGGAAGTTTGCAGGGCGTCTGGAAGTGTGGAAGAATAACAGGAACAAACCACGCTACATTGATGTATCATCAGGCTTGCAACAGAGTGCATTCCATTAAAGATTCATAAAGGACAGCTAATGGTATTAAAATGAGGGACATCCAAGGATATCCACATTGTTTTTGGACGAGTTTATACATGAAAGATCTTTGAGGTAAGCTAGTAAAAAAATTATTTATACTGTGCACAATCTACTCACAGAAGTGGATTTAATAACATAGTACCGATTTTAAGGTTAAATGAACTGAGCCAAGAGTTAAGTGTTTTCAACATTAAAGCAGCTTCACACTAAGAATAGTACTCGATTGAACAGTTAACCAGTAAACTTACGTTTCTTGACTCAACAAAGTGCAACTTTTGCCAAAAGCACGAGGCAAAAACTTGCATGGTTTTTTTTAATGGAAGCTATTGTTTTCCACTAAGTTTGGAACCCGAACCATGCAGCTTGGCCTTTTCTTTTTTGTTAATTTTATATCTGGCACTAAGTTTGACATCAGACGTAGTGGTGCGATCGGGGCTCACTTTCTCTCTGTCTCCATATAACTGTCTGAACCTCCAGAAGAACAGTTGCCTCTGATCATTGTTGGTGGAACTAATGATGGGTTGACTTCATCATGTAAAATCGGTTTAAAGGCTAATCGGCAGTTTAATTAGATCAGGGGTTCTCAACCATTGTTTTTATCTATGGACCCCTTTGATTACTATTTTATTCTGGTGGACCCTACCCCCATAGTCAATCGATGTTTAATAACTAGTTTTATAGAAACCTCTTTCAAAATTTCTATTCGTTTTTCACACTTTCCCTTATGTAAAATATTTGAGAAAAATACCTAACTGTTTCTTGCAATACATACCACTACGTACATCTAAAGCAACATTTTTTTCCGGAATCCTTAAAATACTATTGTGTGTGGATCCCCAGTTTACTATTTTGTTGCGTGGACTCCCCAAAATCTTATATGGACCATCAGGTGCCATATGGACCCCGGTTGAGAACTACTGAACTTGACGATCTTTGATTTATCATTTTTTTTTTTAATGAAACCTAACTAGCTCTGTCACCCCACGAATAACAGTAATTAAAGTGATTTGTGGATTCAGAGTGAATCACTGGAACTGCGAATGGTAAAATTTACTTCGGTAGAATTTGTTCTGAGACTGCCAGGGAACATGAAGCGCAAGCATTTATGGTTCGCAGTCAGTTTTTAAAATCTTTCCAGTTACTTGATCCATCTATGATTCACAGAAATAAATGAGACAATTGCATTAATCCGGTTACTGCAATGTCAAACGAATTGGGGAAAAAATCTATTCAAACAAAGGATGCCAGTCTATTCCTTTGTTCTTTTCACTTGTTTTAGTCATTAGACTGCAGCCATGCTGGAGCACCGCCTTGATGGGTTTAGTCGATCAAATCGATCACAATACTTAGGTTTTCATGTTTGGCACTTATTCTATCGGCTCTTTTTGTCAAACTGCCAGTTTACATGGACGTAAAACAGACTAACACAAGTTCTCAAGCGATAGCAGGTTACAAACACAAAAACACATGCAGATGCATATATTCTTAGAAAACCACGTTTGCATAGACATATTATAACCTAATCTATCTATCTATCTATCTATCTATCTATCTATCTATCTATCTATCTATCTATCTATCTATCTATCTATACATACATACATACATACATACATACATATTTATTCTCTTATTTGTTTCAGTCATTTGACCGCGGCCATGCAGGAGCACCGCCTTTAGTCGAAAAAATCGACCCCAAGACTTATTCTTGTAAGCCTAGTGCTTATACTATCGGCCTCTTTTGCCGAACCGCTAAATTACGGGGACGTAAACACACCAACATCGGTGTCAAGCGATGGTGAGGGGACAAACACAGACACACGAATAAATTCATACACACACACACACATATATATATATATATATATACATATATATACGATGGGCTTCTTTCAGTTTCCGTCTACCAATCCACTCACAATACTTTGGTCAGCTCGGAGGCTATAGCAGAAGACACTTGCCCATGGTGCCACGCAGTGGGACTGAACCTGGAACCATGTGATTGAAAAGCAAGCTTCTTACCACACAGTCACTACATACATACATACATACATACATACATACATACATACATATATACATACATACATACATACATACATACATACATACATACACACATACATACATACAAATACATACACACATACATACATACATACATACATACATACATACATACATACATACATATACATACACGTGTACATATGCATCCAAATACATACGTATGTATGTATGTATGTATGTATGTATGTATGTATGTATGTATGTATGTATGTATGTATGTGTATGTATGTATGTATGAACGTATGTATGTATGTATGTATGTATGTATTATTTATTCTTTATAGTCATAGCGTTTGCCTTTTGATGTTAACATTTCCCAGATCCCCACGTCCCCATCGGAGGATATATTGTAAGTTACATTCAACCTTCTGATAAACTGGAATTAAAGCATATAGATCAGCGAAGAATTGTACAATTTACGGCATAATTAATCGGATTAATAAGGCCCGACTGAAGCCAGCAGAAGCCATATACGATATTTGATGTAGAAATTAGTTAATAAACTAAAAGACTGT
>NW_021835272.1:0-20000 GCF_006345805.1 Octopus sinensis | reverse complement strand
TTAGCACGCCGGGCGAAATGCTTAGCGGTATTTCGTCTGCCGCTACGTTCTGAGTTCAAATTCTGCCGAGGTCGTCTTTGCCTTTCATCCTTTCGGGGTCGATTAAATAAGTACCAGTTACGCACTGGGGGTCGATATAATCGAATTAATCCGTTTGTCTGTCCTTGTTTGTCCCTTCTGTGTTTAGCCCCTTGTGGGTAATAAAGAAATGGGTATTTCGCCCGCCGCTACATTCTGAGTTCAAATTCCGCCGAGGTCGTCTTTACCTTTCATCCTTTCGGGGTCGATTAAATAAGTACCAGTTACGCACTGGGGTCGATATAATCGACTTAATCCGTTTGTCTGTTTCACTCATTTGATTGCGGCCATGTCTTGAAAGGTTTTAGTCGAACGAATCAACGCACCAATCCTTTTTTTTTAAAGCCTGGCTCTTGCTAGGTCTCACTTTTTCCTTGCTTTCTCTCTCTCTCTCTTTCTCTCTCTCTCTCTCTCTCTCTCTCTCTCTCTCTCTTTCATACACCGGTCGCCGAGGTGACCGGTCGTAAATTGTCCAGTCTCAACTTCAGCCTGTCTCGCTTCTTGTTACTCTTCCGTTTCCAATCCTTTAGGATTTCCCTCGAAGCCTTACCCATGCTCCATCTTGATCTGGCCTTAAGGCTGCATTCCGTTCTTTCTTTATATATTTATTTCGTCTTTGTCCTTCGCCCATCGTCTCACATTTATTCAGACGATCGACTTCTGTATCACTTGTTATCCATGTATTGTTTGTTTGCTTTCGGTCCAGGATTCACTGCAACTCTTGTGGAATCGATCTTATCGTTAAAGACACGAAATTGCCTTATTAATCTCTGGTCGATAACTGATCAGTAATTAGGGTCCTTCCGTGCCTGTTTTCCGTTCTTCTGTACATTAAATATATATTTTGTAACTTGACATTCTCTGATTATTTCCGTTTCTGCATTTACTGTACACTTTTCACTTATATATATGTATATATGTATATATATATATATATATATAATCACGCGCGCGTGTTTGTATGTGTATGTTTTGCTTATATATATATATATGAGTTACGGGGACGTTAACACACCAACACCGGTTGTCAAGCGATGGTAGAGGACAAACACAAACACACATACACACACACACACACACACACACACACACATATATATATAAATAGATGAGTGTATTTTTACCTTGTTAACAATTAACACGGAAAAAAAAATACTTACCAAGGCAGCAAAAATCTCACAAGTAAAGGTGTTGTAACTCCTTGTTTATAAAGGTAGAAACTTCGTGTTTACGTTGAATATTTTGAATAATATGAATAAAAAAATGGAGTTAACGCAGGTGTAATCAAATATTTTTACTTTCGACACATGTTTCGAAAATTCCACTGATACTATTCAAAAGAATAGTTTATTCCATTTATTCTTTTGAATAGTATCAGTAGAATTTTCGAAACATGTGTCGAAAGTAAAAATATTTGATCACACCTGCGTTAACTCCATTTTTTAAATTCATATTACACCTGCGTTAACTCCATTTTTTAATTCATATATATATATATATATATATATATATATATATATATGTATGTATGTATGTATGTATGTATGTATGTCCACCGCTAACGCTTGAGAACTTAGTGGTTCGGCAAAACAACCGACATAATAAGTACCAGGCTTCAAACAAACAAAAAAATTATAAATATAGGGGTTGATTTGTTTCACTAGACCTTCCAAGTCTTACCCCAGCCTGGCCGCAGTCCAATGATTGAAACAAATCAAAGATAAGATACACTTCTTTCTTGTTCTTTAATTGAAAATCTAAACTCCTAATGCCGCCAAGATTTATCTAGTGATGGTTATCTCCCTTACAATAACTGGCCACCAGGGCACACCACGTGTTCATATATTAAACCAGGGATCGGGGAATTTTTAAAAACCAGTTACCCCAAAATATATTTATTTACACCAATGTTAATACCTTGATTTGAAAGAAAAAAAATCATAGGTTCCTAGAATTCAAAAGGTTTATTGAACCTATTTATATGGAGAATACAAGAATAAATATTTAGAGTATAAAACAAATGCGATAAAATAAATTAATATTTTCATTATGAAACAAAAGGATTTTTCTAGAAATTTTTCTGACTTCGGGTTTTGGAGAAAGACGTTGTTTTATCTGTGTTACAATTACACCAAAATTGGGGCATTTTGACGCCAGAGCAATTTGGATACAGTCTTCGGGATCCAGTCAATTACTCAGCTTTGTTTCTTATATTTATTAAAGTGGAAAATTTTTGTTTGCAAAAGTAGGTTATTGCAGAAGGCAGTAACTTTTTGACTACCTCCTCATGCCAGAATAAAAATTTCTGTTGTAACAAGGAACACGTTTTATATATAATTATATTTATGTCAAATGAGTCCTCATTACCCACAAGAATTTCATTTTTACCCCACTTTGGGTAATTTAGCCGGGTTCGCCGATCCCTATATTAGACTTTGTACGAAAATGAAAGCATCATAGAATCATTAAATGAAAAAAAATTGCATACGCAAAAGATTAGAAATTATTCACACATGTCTTGATATAGTCCAATTAAAAGTAATAGCTCTAGATGGAGTAAAAGAGCTTTTATCTGGCCTCTTGTCTGGCAAGCAGTAGGATCACAATATCTGTTAACGTTTTTGTTTTTTAAAAGGATGGACACATTGGATAGAATACAGGACAGTCCCGACTGCCTTTAAGCTTAAGTCTAATCTGGGTCAACAACAACGTATAAAGCATGCTTGGGAACCAAAAGATTCAATCGCCTTTAGCTGAAATAACCTGGTACTATGCATACATCTGGTACTGCGCATATATCCAGGAATACGGAAGATGATATAGCTTAGTACTATGCAAACATCCAAGAATATAAACATTATGGTACTATGCACGCACCCAAGAACAAGGCTTCATTTGGTACGATACACACATCTGGTACTGTGCACACGTCTAGGGATATGCGCCGAATGATAGTTTACACACACACAGAGGAATAAGGCAACGCTAGATACAATGCATACATCCACGAATGTGGCAGCGTATGGTACGATACACAAACCCGGAAATAAGTTATTATATACTGCTTTGTACACATACAGGAGTAAGGCATAGGCTGGTACTATGCACACATCCAGAAATAATGTATTGTCCTGTTACTGTGCTCACATCCATGAATAAGGCATATTCTTATTTCTTTATTGCCCACAAGGGGTTAACACAGAGAGGATAAACAAGGACAGACAAACGGATTAAATCGATTATATCGACCCCAGTGCGTAACTGGTACTTAATTTATCGACCCCGAAAGGATGAACGGCAAAGTCAACCTCGGCGGAATTTGAACTCAGAACTTAGCGGCAGACGAAATACCGCTAAGCATTTCACCCGGTGTGCTAACGATTCTGCCAGCTCGCCACCTTCCTGAATAAGGCATATTCTGGTACTATGTACACATCCAGAAATAAGGCATAGTCTGGGGTTATACATACATCCAGAAATAAAGCATCGTATGGTACGATAAACACATCCGGGGATAAGGCAACTGGTGACGATAGGATATGAAACTGACCGAAACGTCATGTAGATTTAAATATTGTAAAACAATTTTCCCCCTCTTTAAAGATGAGGTTAATAGTCTGAAAAATTATAATCTTATTAACAGCAACTCATCTCAGACATTTATACGTTTAATCTATCAATAAATCTTTTCATATTTCCAGCATGGTTTTCAATTGTTAGTCCGTAAATAATCATCTGGTAAACAGTGCCATAATTCGATATAGGCTTCGAAGGTTGGTTAAATAAATATACGGAAGTTGTTTGTATTCACCGCAATTTTCACAACGTTTAACATCGCCAAGCAACATCGAGAGCGAGTGAATGAGAGAGAGAGGGAGAAAGAAAGAGAGATGTCGCGCTAATGTTTCCATTTCAAGAGAAACTTGCAATACAAGACCAACCAAATGTCACAGGAAAAGCGAAATGCTAATCTAATGTTTTATTTCTTCACTAGAGATTCCCTCGACCAGCTAGAAATAGCAGCCATCATTCTCTCCTTTCATATTTTACCACCCTGAAAAAAGAAAATCAAGGACACGATAGAAAATATATCATCTCAACAGCAACGCTAACATGTAGTTTTAATAACAGTTTTAGGCATATACATTATCGAGAAAGAAAACTGACGGAATGGTCGCCAATGGAAAACTTTTGGTACATAGTTTTATTCGATCAAGACCGATCTTGGACTATACAAAGCAACAATAACATGTGTTTAAAAGAAAAACACTTGTCTGCATAGCAATTTCTGGTGTTTTATTTGAAAATAACAATTTTTTAGTAATTCTAGATACATGAGCTAGATATAAAATATACGGGATGGTCGCTGTTGGAAAACCTTTGGAAACCTTTAAAACATAGCTCTACACAATGAAGACTGATCTGGTACAAAACAACAGCAACATATCGAAGAATATATATTTTTGTATATAAAACCAACCAAACAAACAAAGCGGCAAGCTGCATTTCGTCCGTCTTTATGTTCTGAGTTCAAATCCTGCTAGGGTCGACTTTGCTCCTCACTCTTTCGAGGTCGATAAAATAAGTTCCAGTTACATAAATCGCCATCTTACATAACAGCATAATATTCCTTTCTACTGGAGGCACAAAACCTGAAATTTTGGGGGAGGCGACTAGTCGATTACATGGACCCCAGTGTTTCATTGGTACTTAATTTATCAACCCCGAAAATATAAAAAATAAAGTCGACCGCGGCGGTATTTGAACTCAGAACGTAAAGACGGACAAAAATGCCGCTAAGCAGTTTGCCGGCGTGCTAACGATTCTGCCAGCTCGCCGCTTTACACAATGACGTGAATATTGGTTTTAAATTTCGAGGGAGTGGATGAGTCAATTACATCAACCCCCAACACTTGGCTGGTGCATACATGAAAGTAGGAAAGTAAATTCGACCTCGGCAGAATTTGAACTCAGAATGTAAAGACGGACGAAATGCAGACAATAACGTAATATTGGTTTCAAATTTTGGCTCAAGGTCAGCAGGTTCGGGATAAGGGCTAGTCGTTTACATCGACCCCAGTGCTTAGCTGGTTCTTATTTTATCGACCTCGAAAGGACGAAAGGTAAAGTCGACCTCTGCGGCATTTTGAACTAAAACGTAAAAACAGACGATAAGTTCCAGTCAAGCAATGGTGTCGCTGTGATCGACTAGCCTCATATCCCGAACTTGATAGCCTTGTGCCAAAATCTCTATATATACGCTATTATATTGTTTTTCAGTTTTAAAAAGCCTGAGGTAAAGAAGTAATTTTGAATTAGACTCAAATTTTGAGGGTGAGGAAGAACTATTTTTTTCCCTCGACAATTTTGGATTTAATGAACTGTATTGTATACTTTTTAATTACGGTATTGTTAATGAAGTAGTTTAGTTCAGAAGTCTGTGTTTAGTTCGTAAATAAGCCAAATAACATTGCCGTATTCTATTGTTGTTGCTCTTGTGATTTGAGCTTAAAATAATAATGTTTAAAATCATTTTTGCTAGTTGTGTTATTTAGGTAAAAGCGTGAACTCGGATTACTAAACAAAACAGGATGGGCGACGGATAAGTTTATTCTCAAAAAAATTGCATATATCAACCAATTCAGATAACCACAAACTCCAAGCGCTGTCAAAGGACACCGCAATTTATCTAATGAATTCAAAACATCAACGATGATGATCAAGGAAAATTGGTGAAGACCATCGGCAAAGTACTTCAGGTGTCGGAGTGAACTGCCAGAACTGTGGTGTACGAGAACATTCGATATAAGTCGTATATACTGAATTGTAAGTGATAATTCATGTCTGCAAAGACACAGGAAAACTGACTGATCCGTGCCAAGCGGTTACTTAAGGTTAAATCTCTTAGAGACATTGCATGCTTTGGTTCTTCTCTAATGGGAAAAAACTTTGACCAAGAGCAAAAGACTCCATCCAACAGGAAAGACGACAGATGGTTATGTGCAGATCCTCCTGATGTCCCCAAAGTGATGCACAATAAACCGCCAACGACTGTGATAGTTTAGGAATGGTGAGTTACGAAGGCCATGTTATGTCACCTCACATTTAAATTCAACGCTACTGAATAGGTTGAGGTACTAGAGACAGTTGCTAAACCATAGATAGATGAAGTACGCAGTGGAAAGCCATACATGTTTCAATAGGACTCAGCACGTTCTCACAAAACTCAGGCAATCAACGAACGGATGATTGGCAATTTTTACGATCGTGTAACACCAAACTCGCCAAATTTAAAACCTAGACTACGATGTTTGGAGTGTTGTGGGAAGAAAAACTAACCAACATCCTCACAATATTATAGCTTCACCGAAAGCCGCTATTGTCCAGATGATTTCCGAAGTGAATAAAGAATACTTAGTGCAGGCATATCAATGTTTTCGGTCCTGCATTGAAGCAGTTATCGAAGCTGAAGGCAGATTCATAGAATAATCTCATAAAAAAGCTTGAGAGAATATGAACACAAATTTTTATTAAAATACATTTGGCTTTGCTAAATAAAAGTCAAAACTATTGAAAAAGTTGCAAGACGCAACGAAAATTTAGGAAAATAAAAATAAGAAATAAGTGGTAATTTTACTGGTTTGTGTGTTAATATAAGGCACAAAAAGAAAATGACTCTCCCCAGACACAACAGAATATGCTTCAACACACGAACTCACATAAAGAATCTTGCAAACCAAATCCCAAAACGAGGTGTTTTATTAAATAACTTAATATATCCGCAAATACCACTCCCCCGCTGTATATTCATATGAATAACGTACAGTAAATCGTCTAAAAACAATCTATGTTCATCAGGTTTATGGGTTTCTTGTACTGTTTTAATTGTATCAGACAACAACTGAGTTTCTATTGACAAATACTTGGCTTTGAAATGTGATGCTGAAGTTCATATGTGATGTGTTTAAATATTTTCTTGATTACTTGGTTCTGTCAGGTACTGTTTCATGTCATATTTACTATTCACCTTGACTAAATTTTAGAAACATGCTATTGACGTACCTTCAAAAACGAGTTGTTTCCTACGCACGTACGCACTTACATGCTCTCCCATATACACACGCCCACGCATGCACACACACACACACGTTGGTATGTATTCGTATTTAATTTAGATTTACGAGAAGAGAACTTATGCAGCTTCTTCTTGTCAGGAAATGAGAGCGCAATTCGAAATGAAGCTACTGTAAGTTTATCCATTGCAATGTGAGGGCGCGTGGCTTAGTGGTTAGGGCATTCGGCTCACGATCGTAAGGTTGTGAGTTCGATTCCCGGCGACGCGTTGTGTCCCTGAGCAAGACACTTTATTTCACGTTGCTCCAGTCCACTCAGCTGGCAAAAATGAGTTGTACTTGTATTTCAAAGGGTCAGCCTTGTCACTCTCAGTGTCACGCTTATTATCCCCGAGAACTACGTTAAGGGTACACGTGTCTGTGGAATGCTCAGCCTTTTGCACGTTAATTTCACGAGCAAGCTGTTCCGTTGATCGTACCAACTGGGACCCTCGTCGTCGTAACCGGCGGAGTCTTTTTTTTTTTTTTATCCATTGCAATACGAACTTGTTATCATCAACCTGGTGTCATTCCTTGCTGCTATACCCTGAGAGACTAACGAACGTGAAATGTGTGGATGGCAATCCAACAATAACTGAATTCAGTGGTTAACGTATTTCTATGACAAACGAGCAAAATAAGATTGAAGAATTTCTTATTTCTTTATTACCCACAAGGGGCTACACACAGAGGGGACAAACAAGGACAGACAAACGGATTAAGTCGATTACATCGACCCCAATGTGTAACTGGTACTTAATTTATCGACTCTGAAAGGATGAAAGGCAAAGTCGACCTCGGCGGAATTTGAACTCAGAACGTAACGGCAGACGAAATACAGCTAGGCGTTTCGCCCCCGGCGTGCTAACGTCTCTGCCAGCTCGCCGCCCTAAAGAATGAAGAATTTCTACGACCCACTGCGTTGATACTCGTACAGTGTCAATAAGCGATGGGTTGCTTGGCTTGAGCGATTTTGATGCAAGAATGAGGATTTTAGTTGGGATAAAAGGACGAAGGATAAAGGTCCTTCCCGAGTCTGTTTTCTGGTTTCTGTGGTGCATATATTCCCTAGTGGGCGGACGCCGGTCCGTCGCGGGATTACACATTTTTGCCAGCTGAGTCGATTGGATCATTGTGAAGTGCAGTGTTTTGCTCAAGAACACAACGCGTCGCCCGATCTAGGAATTGAAACCACAATCTTATGATTATGAGTCCAACATCCGAACCACTAAACCACATGCTTCCACGTATTTTAGTTGTATCACTTTGGTAAAGAAAATTTCGACATCTTCTGCTCAAACTACGTACTAAATATGATGTGGCCATGGCAAACGTCTTCGGGCCTCCCAAAAGATGAGTTTTATAGCAAGTGTAATCCGCGGCTGAAACGATCCGTTCGGCTTATACCCAGTGGCGTAGGGTCAGTATGTGTTGCTTGGGTAGCTTTTGAGTTTGCCACCTCATCCGGGCCAATGCAGCTGACACAAGCTTATAGTGGAAGGTGCATGGCTTAGTGGTTAGGGTGTTGGACTCATGTTCTTAAGATTGTGGTTTCGATTCCCGGACCAGGTGATGCATTGTGTTCTTGAGCAAAACACTTTACTTATTTCATGTTGCTCCAGTCCATTCAACTGGCAAAAATGAGTAATCCTTTGACAGACTGGCATCCCATCCAGGTGGGGAATATATATGCCATGAAACTGGGAAACCGGCCCTTATGAGTCAGTATAAGTCGAGAAGGAATTTTACCTTACCTTCACTTATACAGGGTTATACAACAGAGTACCGTCCCAATAAAAGTGTGGCCCAGAACGGACTGCACTCCCTCGCCTCTCCCAAGCAGCCTACCAAACATTAGGCTGTGTTTATGTTAGCTGTACATATATTATGATGGGAAGGAAATCTATTGCTTCATTGATCATTTATTAATACGGACCACATGTAACAATTTGTCTGCGTGACAAAAATGCAAGAACGATGTAAGAATTGTGCAAAAAGAGTAGATATTTGTAAACTGAAATTTCTGAAGTGCAATGTGAACTTGCTGCGGATATAACCAGCAAGTTGAAAAGCACCGTGTCAATGTTCTCTGAGAATAGGTGCGTGAGGCAACCTACAAAACATCTGCTGCCTTAATCGCCTCTCCTAATTACATGTACACCAACTGGTTTGATGAAAATGATGCGAGGATATAACAGCTGTTATCTATCTATCTATCTATCTATCTATCTATCTATCTATCTATCTATCTATCTATCTATCTATCTATCTATCTATCTATCTATCTATCTATCTATCTATCTATCTATATATCTATCTATCTACCTATATATATATATATATACCCACAAACAGTTTTAAAATGGCCGAAATACACAACAAATCACCAGCTGATTTAGAGACGTATACGTCTTGCCCCCAAAAGAATTGTGGCTATTGAAGGGCTGATGGTAAACAGAAGGCAAACGAAATTCAGGCCAATGGTCGTTATAACAATGTGAAGGTTTTCTGTGCCAGTCTGAGAGGGATCAACAGTTTCCAGAATAAGGGAAATTTACCCAATTGAATCAGACATCTACACTAAGAAAAATGAACACTAATAGAAACATTTAGTGAGTTACTAAAGCGCCTCAGTCATATTTTGCGAGGCTCTAAAATACAATCAACAGCTTCAGAAAGTACAAAATTATATTTGCCATTGAATATAGAGAAGCGGGAAGTTGTTGTTCTCGTGACAAACCGAGGAAAACTCCTGATGTTGACAACATTCTTATGGAAGTCAATAAGTTTGGTGAGAAGGAAATGCGTAATAAACTTCACTAGTTTTTCGGAGAATTGTAATGCGTTACCATTCCGTTCCGCACTCATTTAAAAATGGTCCTCATTTATTAGTAGAGAGTGACAGGACTGTAGAGACTGCAGAATTTCCGTCTCCTAGATTACGGGAAAAATTCTAACGAAAATTCTGCAGAAAATATTCGGGAGATTTCTTGTTGAATGCCGATGCGGATTCTATGTTTCTGGGACATACGGAATCCACATTGGCATTCAACTTGCATCTTGCGACAAATTCAGGAAATAGCTATCCAATAGTGAATCGTCCTCTTCGTCGTGGTCATCACCTTTATGAGAAAACTTTCGAGAGTGTAGTAAAGTTATGGTTTTTGGACCCTGCTCAATAGATATAGCCGAGAAAATTTATAGAAATTGACAAGCAATTTTACGATGGTATAACAGCCATGATCTACTTTGACAGCGACATCTCGCCCTTTTTCACGGCTGAGTATTGTCTGTGCACTTGGTCCAATATTACTTGTAAAATTTCTGGTTGTCGTGCTTGAAAACAAGCATAATGAGCGAAATATATGTGTATATGTATGTATGTAGTATGTATGTATGTATGTATGTATGTATGTATGTATATATATATATGTATATATATATATATTATATATATATATATATATATATATAGATATATATATATATATATATATATATATATTATATATATATCTATATATATATATATATATAGGTTTGCAGAAGGTCCTAGAGCAATCGGTGGCATATGTTTTGTGATCAGAAAGGAATGGGCTGAGAAGGTTATCTACACGAATAGGTGCGCTGGACATTCAAATCTTGAAGAAATCAACCTTGAAAATCGTCCAGACATACGCTTCCACTAATGCTAGCGACGACAATGAAGTAGAAGAATTCTCTCTTGACCTAGAGTGTGCTCTAGCGACCAGATCCACATACACTTTCGCGATTGGATATTTCGACGCCAAAGTTGGAAAAGGACAAGGAGGGGAGTATGTGGGAAAATTAGGACTCAGCGAGAGAAATCAGAGCGGAGAACGTTTAGTCACCATGGCAGAGTCGAAAGGGTTGTATATCAGCAACAACCTGTTCCAAAAAAGGGCCAGGAACAGATGGATCTGGATCGCCCCAAACGCAAGGTACCGAAACGAGATCGACTACACCCTGATCGAAAAAAGGCGTATTCTACAAGACGTCTTTGTAGTTGCGCCGTTCAATACAGGAGTGACCACCGCCTTGTGCAAGCGAAGATTGTGTTGGATGAGAGAAGGCAGAAAAGAGTGTCGCAGTTAGCGTCGAGGGAACAATGTGTGAAAGTTGTGAAGGCAGAACAGCTGAGAGATGCCATCGGGAAAGAATCCTGAGATCTGCTTGAGGAAACAGATGACGACTATGAGAAACTGACCCAGAAGATGAATAAAAACTTGAGGAATATAAAAGTCGAGGCTCCGAAGGATACAAGAAGGATCTCAGAGCAGACAAAGAAGCTAATGGAAAAGCGGAGAAACACGCATAGAGATGGAGAACATCTAGCAGAATATTCTGTTCTCTGCAAGACAATAAAACGATGCTTTGAGAATGACTTCTAGAGGTACAGAAAAGAGAAGAGAAGCTCCCGAAGACCGCACATGAACAGAAGAGACTCAAGAAATGCGAAAGGGAGATGAAGAACCAGGACGGCAATGCAGTGACCAACAGAAGAGTTGTGAAAGAAGTCTGCAAATCCTTCTACACAAACCTCTTTAAATCGAGAGCAGTGGTTGCGCCTCCGTCGCTGGAAGGTGAAGGAGAAAAAGTACCGTCTATTCTCATATATATATATATATATATATATATGTGTGTGTGTGTATAATATGAATTAGAGATAAAACCACTATTATGCAACTCAATCAGTGATAAACATAAACCAATACATAATTAACAAATGATATAACTATAATTAATATATATATATATATATATATATATATATATATATATTATCTTTTATCATTTTTACTTATTTTTTATTTATTTATTTTATTAAATAAATAAATAAATAAAAAATTATTAAAAAATAAGATATATATATATATATATCAATTATAGTTATATTATTTGTTAATTATGTATTGGTTTATGTCTATCACTGTTTGAGTTGCATAATAGTGCTTTTTCTCTAATTCATATTTTATATATTTATACTGTTAAATTTGATTTAATACTAAATTGAATTTTTCCCTGTAAGTTTGGAACTATACTCCCTAATATTATTATTATTATTATCATTATTATTATTATTATTATTATTATTATTATTATTATTATTATTATTATCATATATATATATATATATATAAGAGTGGGATGGCCAGGATCCACTAAGAAGTATTGCGATATATGCATATGCAACTTTCTCTTTAGTGATGGCTCAGTTCTAGAAGTTCATTCCCTGATGGATATTCAGAGAACTATACATTGTTGTAAATGTGTAGTGACAGCCTCCGGCCGAGTGAGTAACGTTAAAAGTCATGATTCATCCTGACCATGGAGAGCTGGACGTAAATTTCGTATCACCTTGATTGTAAATCTATCTTTAAGTGTTGGAAAGATTTTCACGTATTTGAGCACTATGATTTCTAGTGGTAACAATCTGGGCTCGCTGCATGCAGTCTGCTGCGGTCATATTCGGGAAGTTGAACGGATTTTTGCAGAAACAGCGAAATATAAAACTATTCCCAGTGTGTAAAGTGTACCTAACTGCAGAGCTATCATTTCTGTCTGTTGTACTCGGTGGAGACCCACGCGTTGTAATCTTACACATCAAAAAGTTGATGAACTGCCAGTTACGTCATTTACCAAGTAAAATGAATATCTCTTGGCAAAACCACATCTCCAACATGCAGTGTACAGATTTACCTAGTCTTTAGTCTGTTCTATTACAATGGCAGTTTTGCTGGGTGAGATATGTGAATCACTCGGGGAACACAAGGATACCCAAGGCCTTGTTCAGTAGCAAACTGAAGAGCAGAAGCTGTCGAAGATGTGCCCCAAAATTTCGCCATAAAAACGTAATTAAGTTATATCTCAATTAAGAGGATAGCTTGATTACGACTGTAAAGGGAAGTTACGGCCAAAAAAGGGAAGAAATGACGGAAGGCATAAAAGTTGTAAAATCAAAATGGATAAAATAACTTGAAGTAAAGAAACAAAAAGTAGCGCAAAATCCATTCAAGTAGCAATGACGAAAGACATAAAAGAGGAAAGCAATGACGAAAAGCGTAAAAGAGGAAAGCAATGACGAAAGGCGTAAAAATTATAGAATCAAAATGGATGAAATAACTTGAAGGAAAGAAACAAAAAGTAGCGCAAAATCCATTAGAGTAGCTCTTCCAAAGTACTTGACAGCGTTTGCAGTCATGGATGCACGGTAGAAACGTTAGCGCGCCGGGCGAAATGCTTAGCGGTATTTCGTCTGCCGTTACGTTCTGAGTTCAAATTCCGCCGAGGTCGACTTTGCCTTTCATCCTTCGGGGTCGATTAAATAAGTACCAGTTACGCACTGGGGTCGATATGATCGACTTAATCCGTTTGTCTGTCCTTGTTCGTCCTCTCTGTGTTTAGCCCCTTGTGGGTAGTAAAGAAATAGGTATCCTCCCCTTCCACTGTCACTTAAATGCCTGTATTATCCTGTATTATACATTAATGAAGAACTAGGTCCGAAACGTAATCAACTCGCTGTATTTTTCTAACAGTTAATGCGATTGCTTTTGTGGTGCGGTAAGAGAGATATATATCACAATAAAAATAACCAGTGATGAGACCTGAAAAATAACAGCCGATCAGTAAACACAAATAGCAGATCAACGAACAGGTATAAGCAAAAGACCACAACCAAACCAACAAATATAAATATTACATCAGTGTTAGCAGTACTGGCTCGAAGATCGTGATGGCATGAAACTCATATCACGAGAAAAATATTCAGATTTAATAATCTCCCTCTCTCTCTCTCTCACTCAGTGCGGGGTCTAGTGGTCAAGGTGTTGAGCTTATGATATAAGGCTGCGGGTTCGATACTTGGACTAGGCAGTGTGCTGTGTTCTTGAGCAAGGTATTTCCTTTCCCGTTGCTTCAGTTAATTCAGCTGCAAATGAGACGCAGCCAGTCAGGTGTCGTTGTAGCTATCTTTCTCCAATTGATACATACAAGATGTGCCACTGAGTAAAGTGTGTGTGTATAGTGAGGGGTGAGAGAGTGTCCGTGTTTGCCCGTGACTACAATCTACTCTTGTGATTTTCTCCGTCACAACATGTGAATGAGAAAGGAAGGGATGATAGGTGAATAAGAAAGGAAGGGGTGATGGCAAACTGGTAGTGGGAACGTTTCAACTCTGTGTGAGTATACGTATGTGTATGTAAAAGGGAGGTGTGTGAATGTGTGTGTGTGTGTATGTGTGTGTGTGTGTGTGTGTGCAATAGAAGTGGGATGGTGAACATTCAACACTGAAAAGAAAAATCAAACAGCGTTTCAACTCTGTGCGCTGATGTGTGTATGTTTGTGCGTGTACAAGGGAAGTATGTGAATGTTTGTATGTGTGAACCAGCGTTCTTTCAGTAACAAACGATGATCGATGTCACATTGCAAAAGACAGCCACTAGATAACATTGACAACTGTATTAATTTGATTTACCATCCATATTTATATATAAGATGCTACAATTAACCGTAATTTTTGACGGCACAGGACCAGCCAGTATCAAATAATTAGTGAAATCATGGTGCATCTTATACCTCATTGCAAATAACGACTAGCTGTACTAGATTACATACGTATATACATACATATGCAACATACATACACATATACATACACACACATGCATACATACACACATACATGCATAGACACTACACTCCTACATTTGCAAACCTCTACACACATGCACACAAAAAATAAAACATACACACACTCCCCCATTGGTTATGCCTATTTTGATACACTAATACACACCTGTACCCTCACACACATCCGCTTTGTTTCTTTCTTCCTTAAATTTCTCCCATATGTCTGCATTTTCACCTTTTCCTCGGCCTTCACCTGTTTGTTTTCCTCAAACCACTTTTATTCTATCACACGCCTCCTTTAATTCTCTTTTAGTATTTTTTTCTGATGAAGGACTTGTGTCCGAAACGTATTGACGTACCATTCCTTTAAAACATTAAACCCAAACAACATTTCTTAAAAACTTGTTTCTTCATTTTCGTGTTCACTGCTTTCATATTGCATACACACACACATATACACGCATACATACTGACAAACACACATACATGTTTGTATTTTAGGTAGATGGTTGGTTACTGGCTGGTTTGCATTACAATACTGCTAAAGAATGAATTTTGGAACTTAATCGAAGATGAAAAAATAAAACCTAGGCGCACATTTTTTTTTAAAGGGGGAGATAATCTTAAGAAACCAAATTTTAATTTCACAGCAAATTCAATATTCACACAGGAGAAAGCAATAAGACATTTTCTAACGAATAAGGTGGAAAGTACTGATGAATTTTCGGTACACTCACTCATATACATAAATACATATACATATATAAATGCATTTATATATACATACATACATACATACGTACGTATCTATCTACCTATCAATCGATCTTTCTCTCTCTCTCTCTGTATATATATATATATATATATGTATGTATGTATATATACTTTGATAGGTTTCGGCCATTATTGGCCCAGGCCATGTCTAACTTAATAGCACCACCTGGTGAAGTCTTTCAAGTCAGAATTTGGGCACTATGGCCCACTCAAGTAGAGAGTTATTGTTTACAGAGACAATATATATATATATATATGTGTGTGTGTACACATATATATGTATATATATCTATATATATATGTGTGTGTGTGTGTGTGTGTATATATATGTATATATATATACGTATATATATATATATACATATATAAATATACACACACATATACAAGAATGTATCTATCTATCTATCTTTCTCTCTCTCTCTCTGTATATATATATATGTATGTATGTATGTATGCATGTGTATATATATATATATATATATATGTATGTGTGTGTGTGTGTGTGTGTGTGTGTGTGTGTGTATGTATATATGCTTGTACACACCCACACATACACACTATTTTTTTATTACTCCATGTACTCCGAGTTCCATCGTTAAAAATTATGTCACATACATGCACGCATGGCCAGTCTCTATGTCGGTTACGACGATCAGTGTTCCAGTGGATGAAAGTGCAAGTGGCTGAGTACTCCGCTGACACGCGCATCTTTAACATAGTTCTCGGGGAGATTCGGCGTAATACAAAATGTAACAAGTCTAGCCCCTTACAGGAGTAACTCATTCCTGCCAGTTGAGTGGACTGCAGCAACGAGAAATAGTGCTTTGCTCAAGGACAAAACGCGCCGTGGGGAATCGAACTCCCGACCTTAAGATCCTGAGCCGAATGCATATATATACGCACACACACTCATACATAAACCGGATTCGGATATATATATTATATATATATATATATATATATATATATATATATGTGTGTGTGTGTGTGTGTGTGTGTGGGTGTGTAAGTGTATGTGGGTGTGTGTGATTTCTGAGCATATATATATATATATATATATATATATATAGATAGTAGATAGATAGATAGATAGATGAATTTAAACACATACACAAATATATATACTGGATATATATATGTATACATATGTGTGTGTATATATGTACGAATGCATACGTATACATATGTAAATACATACATATATATCTAATATATATATATATATATATATATATATATATATATATTGATATATGTGAGTGTATGTATATATGGGTGTCTGTGTGTATAAGCATGTATATATATAAATACATATGTATATATACATATATCTCTATCTATCTATCTATCTATCTATATATATATTATATATATATAATATAATATATTATATAATATATATATATATATATATATATATATATATATATATATACATATACATACGTGTGTGTGTGTTTGCATGTCTACGTGTATACGCATAAACTCACGCGCGCATGTATATATATATACGCATGAGGATCAGTAAGTGCATGCGCGGTTGCTCCGAAAACTGCTATTTCGTAAAGTGTCTCGAAATGAATCCATCCATTCGCTGCATTTGTTGATGTGAGAGTTAGAATCGGCGAGGAAACAGGTGTCCAAAATATCGTCCCGACATTGGAACAAAGGAGAACGATCTCGCAGGACGATGCGAGAGATGTCGCTGGTGTTAGGATGCGAGTTATACCTCTACTTACGATCTTGGTATGCGTACGCAAGCAACGTCTAAGTTTTTCACACTGACCGACCGGCCGACAAAGCGATAGAGGTGGGGGTTTGAAAGAGATAGTGTGACGGATTGAGAGAAGAGGGATCGAGAGAAGTAGAATGAGTAAGAGAGAGAGAGAGAAGAGAGAGAGGAGAGAGAGAGAGAGAGAGAGGAGAGAGAGACAAAGATACAGAGAAAGGGAACGAGAGAGAGAGAGAGAGAGAGAGAGCGACTGAGTGAGAGAGAGAGAGAGAAGGGAAGAGAAAACTGTTACGTTTGTATGAAAGCGCACCACAAACCAAGCGATCGAATATATTAGCAACGCCGCAGTAATCGAACTCAGGGAGGAGTACAGCACAGTCGATTTGAACAAACAGAAATATATATATATATATATATATATACATATATATATGTGTGTGTGTATGTAGCTGGAGAGATAATAAGAAAATAACGTGTGCTCCGAAAATAAAATTAAATAGAATAAAATAAAATGAAATAATTTATATATAAATATATTATAAATAAATATATGTTAATTTTCCATATGTGCGTATATGTCAAAAATGAAGTGTGTTGTGTTTGCAACCGTGCCGCCTTTACAGGTCTCGCAGTATTAATTATCGCTGTTGCAGAAAAACTTATAATAATAATAATAATAATAACATTGATGATACTAACAATGATGTTATTATTATGTAATCATTAAAAATCAAATATGATCTTAAATAAATACTGATATGCTACATTTAATTTATTTGCATTTAATATTGCTATTCATTCCTATATCGCGTTTTTTTTTTTAATATCATTATTATTATTATTATTTGTTCGAATAATTAATATTTATTGAAATCCAAGAGAAACGTCCATCTTCCGTGATTCTCTACCCGTTATATATATATATAAATATATATATATATATAATTATATATATATATAATAATATATATATTATATATATATATATATATATATATCAGACACATAAAAAACACACTCATACACGCAATAAATATGGTATGCTGCGGGACATTTATTCTATCAGCTGTCAGTTTCTGATCACACCAATTCTACTTTAAACGACGTTGAAGCATATTGACAATCATATACAAATATATATACATATACATACATACATACATATGTATGTATACATATATATACAGATATATATATCTACATATAATCTATATATACATATATATTATATATATGTATATATATATACATATATATACATATCTATATATATATACATATATATACTATATATATATATACATACATATATATACATACATATATATAACATATATATATATACATACATATATATACATACATATATATATATATATATATATATATATATATATACATATATATATATACATACATATATATATATAATATATATATATATATATATATACACATATTATATACATATATATATATATATATATATTTATGTAATATAACATACATATATATATTCTTATTCATCTCTTACCAACAACAACAACAATATATAACGTCTGTCTGAGACGTGTCTTAATCGAAAATACAGGATGTCGTTATGAAATATACGCAAAAGCATTAAAGCTAAACAACAGTTGTCTTTTTCGTTTTTTCTTTTTCTTTTTCTTTTTTCAATGAGTTGCATTTTTCTGTTAAATGTGAAAGTCATACGTTATGACATTTTCTTTTTATCGTCGTTATTATTATTATTATTATTATTATTATTGTTGCTGTTGCTGTTGTTGTTTGTCTCTTGGCAGTGGTTGTGGATGAATGATGCGTGAGTAATTATAAAAATAAAAGAGTTGTCACGCCGAAAGAGAATCTGATATTTCTAGTTCTTAGAAAACGATCGCATCGTTGCTGTGGCTCTTCATCTCAGATTGTGTAGAGTAAACCCGATTATTAATATCAACAGCGTTCTAGGCATGACTATCCAGTTTTATATATAGGCATGGTGTCTGGTTTAATTAGTACTGCCTTATCCAAAGTGTCCCCCTTTTTTTCTTTTTTTTTTCATATGGAGTCGCGGAGATTTTGCTGCTATTTCTAGCAGGTCGAGCGATCGTGTAGTGGCTCCCACATATAAGCAAGGTAATAAATAAATAAATAAATAAAGTAAATAAATAGATAAAATAAAAATAGGTTATATATGTTACTGCTTTGGTAACATATAATACTGTTTTGGTTTTGGTTCCAAATGAAGCGTAAAAACCGAAGAGAGAGGGAGAGAGAGAGAGAGAGAGAGAGACAGAGAGACAGAGACAGACAGACAGACAGTCAGACAGAAAGAGAGAGAGAGAGGAGAGAGAGAGAGAGACAGAGACAGACAGACAGTCAGTCAGACAGAAAGAGAAAGAGAGAGAGAGAGATTTCAACCTGGAAACGTGATCATACATACACATACATACATACATACATACATGCATATATGCATGTGCGTATATACAAGTATGTATGTATGTATGTATATAATATGAAAAAAAAAAAAAGAAAAGAAAAAAGTGGAAAGAAATTTTATCATTATTGTCTGATTAATTGATATTTTTTGATTTTATATTTTTACTGCCTGAATTTCATATATATACAAGTATGTATACACACGCGCA
>NW_021835271.1:47500-53941 GCF_006345805.1 Octopus sinensis | reverse complement strand
ACCACCATCAGCATCACCACTGAACCCAACCGGCAGCAGCAGCAGCACTACCACCACCACCACCACCACCACCACCACCACCACCGTACTTCTCTAGACTGCATTGCGAAGCAGACAAACCTCTCTAAATACCATGCTTTGGAAGACGCGACTATTATCATTTGCTTGCTTCAGTCATTAGACTGCGACCATGCTGGGGCACCACCTTGAAGGATTTTAGTCGAAGGAATTGAACCCAGTTTATTAAATCCGATGCTTATTGTATCATTCCGTTTTGCCGAACTGCTGAGTTATGGGTACGTAAACACACCAACACCGGATGTCAAGCAGCGGGGGTGGGTGATAAACATACAATCACACACACACACACATCAAGTATAGCAGTTATTTTTCTTTTATTGTTTCAGTTAGACACACCAGCATCGGTTGTCAAGCGGTGGCTGGTAGGACAAACACAGACAGACACGCTTAAATAAATATATATATATATTTGACGGGTTTCTTTCAGTTTCCTTCTACCAAATCTACTCACAAGGCCGAGGCTATAATAGAAGGCACCTCCCCAAGGTTCCACGCAATGGGACTGAACCCGACACTATGTGGTTGAGAACAAACTTCTTACCACATAGCCACGCCTGCGCCTGTTAATATTCAGTTTACATACTCTATGTATCACGTTGCTCCAGTCCATTCACCTGGCAAAAACGTGTTGTACCTGTATTTGAAAAGTGCCAGCCTTATCATGTTTTGTGTCACGCTAAATTTTCCCTAGTACGTACGAATTTGGGGTGCTCCGTTGATTCCAATTGAAATACTATTCCTCGAAACCGAAGGACTGCTGAAGCGGCGAGCTGGCATAAACGTTAGCACACCGGGCGAAATGCTTAGCGGTATTTCGTCTGCCGTTATGTTGTGAGTTCAAATTCCGCCGAGGTCGACTTTGCCTTTCATCCTTTCGGGGTCGATTAAATAAGTACCAGTTACGCACTGGGGTCGATGTAATCGACTTAATACCTATGTCTGTCTTAGTTTGTCCCCTCTATGTTTAGCCCCTTGTGGGTAATAAAGAAATAGGTATTTCGTCCGTCTTCACGTTCTAAGTTCAAATTCTGCTGAGGTCGGCTTTGTTTTTCATCCTTTCGAGGTCGATGTAAATAAGTACGAGTCACGCACTGGGGTAGATGTAATCGACTTATCCCCTCCCGCCAAATGTCAGGCCTTGTGCCTAAAGTAGAAAGGATTATTAATTGGTTTATTTCACCAACGCCGCCACCACACTGAGAAAATTTTACGCAATTAACAGTTACATAATACTTCCAGCAGACAAAGAAAATGCTACAGTGCTGATGAACAAGTCTGCCTACTCTGAAAAGTTGGCAAGTGTTATAAGTGATGGAAGCTACAGCAAAGAAAAGAAAGACCCAACTTTGAAAACAGAGAGGAAGTTGTCACAGATCTTGATCAAGAACAAGGATCACTTTACACCAATGAAGTACAGACAACTGACTCAACACTACAATCAACAACCACACATGTACGGTCTCCCTAAGATTCACAAGGATGGTATTCCGTTAAGACCTATAGTGAGCTGTAGAGGTTCAGCATGTAATCCACTGAGCCGCTTCCTTGTGGATATAATCCGTCCATTAGCAGGACAGTCAACATCGTACGTGAAGAATTCCACCCACTTCACAGAATTGATCAAGGATACTCCCATTGAATCCAACCAGAGGGTGAGTCTAGATGTGATAAGCCTGTTCACCAAAGTCCCAAATGGTGAAGCACTATCGGTGATACAAGAAAAACTAGTGACAGACACCCATCTAAACGAACGCACTAGTATACCAATAAAAAACTTGATGGAAATGTTGACCTGTGTAGAAACTACCTACTTCAGTATGGACATTGATATATATTGACAAGAGGAGGGTTAGGACAGGTTCGCCATTATCACCGGTAATAGCCAATATATACATGGAATACTTTGAGAATTTGGCTTTAGGATCAACACCACTAAAACCAACAATATGGCTACTCTGGCCCCACCAGGAAAATGTCCAAGTGCTGTTAGATCATGTGAACTCAATAAAGCTATCCATACAGTTCACAATGGAAAAGGAAAAAGACAATCTGCTGGCATTCCTAGACGTATTAATACCACGCACCAAGTATGGATTCAAGACATCTGTATACCTATTTCTTTATTACCCACAAGGGGCTAAACACAGAGCGGACAAACAAGGACAGACATAGATATTAAGTCGATTACATCGACCCCAGTGCGTCACTGGTACTTAATTTATCGACCCCGAAAGGATGAAAGGCAAAGTCGACCTCAGCGGAATTTGAACTCACAACGTAAAGCAGACGAAGTACCGCTAAGCATTTCGCCCGGCGTGCTAACGTTTCTGCCAGCTCGCCGCCTTATATGGATTCAAGACATCTGTATACCGCAAGCCGACCTTTACTGGATGATACTTCAACTTCAATTCCCACCATCCATTCAGTGTAAAGAGAGGGATTGCTCAGTGCATAAAACATTGAGCAAAGAATATAAGTAGCGATCGTGATAACGCCACGAAGAAATGATCGAGCTCAATAACAATCTATTAAGTAACAACTACCCACAAAGTATGCTATCCACTCCAATTAGGGAAAAGAGAGAGGATGAGGCCAGTAAACTGTCCACAGTCTGTCTACCCTATGTGAAATGCCTCTCCGAAAAGATACAAAAGATATTCGGCCCATATGACATCTGGATAGTATTCAAGAGTAATACAACACTTCGTAAATATCTCCTTCGAGGAGAACCACCAATAGAAGAAAATATGACCAATTTCAGTTGTGGTAGGTTATACAAAGGAGAAACATGCTGCCCCTTCAAAATAAGGGTAGACGAACATCGCAAAGCTGTGACACGAGGAGATATTGATGAATCGGCCATAGCTGATCATGTGGGGGAAAATGGAGACCAGCTCCCCCTGTGGGATGAAGTTAAAATAACAGACAGAGAACACTACTGGAAAATACGAAAACTAAAAGAAGCAGTACATATGGTAGGATACAACAACCTCCTAAGCAGACCGAGTGCAGATAGGAGCAGCATATGGGAACCAGTATTAAGGAAGGATAGGAGAATATTAGATTTATAAGCCCTAAATTTAACTCCGTAATCGGAGTGAATATGGCGTAGTGGTTAAGAGCGCGGGCTACTAACCCCAAGTTCGATTCCAAGCAGTGACCTGAACAACAACAACACAACAACAACAACAATAATAATAATAATAATAATAATAAAATATAATAAAAATAATAATAATAATAATAATAATAATAATAATAAAATAATAATAATATATTAATAATAATAATAATAATAATAATTAAATAATAAGAAGAGAAAGAAGAAGAAAGAAAGAAGAAGAAGAATAATAATAATAACAACCACAACAGCAACAACAACATCAAAAAATACCTTAGGAATGAGAACCCAGGTTCAAAATTTCACCAAAGCACCGGAAGAAGGCTGGAGGGTATATCAGCCGAAACGTTGTGTTTACAACAAACAAGATGAGGGCAAATATCTGTCGAATGTAAATAATGTAGGTTTCTTTCAGTTTCCGTCTACCAAATCCACAAGACTCGTGCTCAAGGTGTCACTCCTGCGCCTATCTATCTATCTATCTATCTATCTATCTATCTATCTATCTATCTATCTATCTATCTATCTATCTATCTATCTATCTCTATGTATATATGTATATATACACACACATATCTGTATATGCATGTATGTATGCATCTATATATGTATTTATATACATGTGTGTGTATATATATATATGGCAGATTTCAGAATTATTCGCCACTCAATATTGTTTAGTTTTGCCCTCTTCTTCCTCCACCTTCCTCTTCTTATTCTTCTTGCAATTGTTCTTGTTCTGCTCATCTGTTTTGGTTCCAGCCGCTAAAATTGTTGCAGTTTCCACTTACGAAACTATCGTCATTTAATTATATTTTGCTTCTATATATTCTTCTTGTTCTTTGTACAACTGATGTTGTTGTTGTCGTTGTTGGAGTTGTGGTTGTTGTCCTTGTTTTATGGTGTTCTTGTTGCTGTTGTTGTTGTAGATGTTAGCATCGTTGTTATTATTGTTTTCGTTTGTCGTTTCTGTTGCTTTATATACATCCCACAATGCACTACGTTTAGTCCATTAATGATATGAAGCTACACCATATGTATTCGTACAGGCCCATACATACATACAGACATACACACATACATATATACCTATATACATACATGGATGCATATACATACATGCATATATACATATATGTATGCAAACATACATACATACATACATACATACAAACATGTATGTATGCATGCATCCATGTATGTATGTATGTATGTATGTTTGCATACATATATGTATATATGCATGTATGTATATGCATCCATGTATGTATATAGGTATATATACATACATGCATATATACATACATATATAGATACATAAATATTTGGATACATACGTTTTTACAAATACATATACTTGTAGAAAGTGAATGTATGATAGGCACACTCACACACACACACACACACACACACACACACGGTCGGTATTGTTCGCTGCCTCCCTCTATATATTGAATCCATCATTATTTTGTGCTTCATGTAGTATTTCTACATATTTCAGTCACTGCTTCAGACCAACCACCCCCCTCTCTCGCTCCCCCTTTTCTTTTACTCTCCCTCTTTCTTTCTTATGCTCTCTATTGTTTCCGACTCAATATATCTATATGCATGTGTGTGTATGCGTGTGAGTGTGGCGTGATGTGTTTATATATATATTATATATATGTATAATATCTATTTATATATATATTCATATATAACATGTTATATATATATGGTATATATATATGTATATATATATAATATATATATAATATTCGTATATATCACATGTATATATATATATATGTATATATATATATGTATATATATATATATCATGTAATATATATATTATATATATATATATATGTATATATATATACACCCATATATATATATATATATATACATATATATACATGTATATATATATATCTATATATATATATATATATATATATATATATATATGTATATATGTATGTATACATATATAGAGAGGGAGATGGATGTGCATGTGCTCCTTCCTACTCCTCTACTCCCTCCACAGAACTGTACCACCAATTACTTTGTTTGGTTCTTTCTTTCTTTTTTTCCTCACTGGCGTTCATAGTTTCCATTGAAACAAACCACGTGTTCCTCCATAAACGCACACAAACACACACACGCACGCATATGCGTGTATATATATACATGATTACGTGTATATATATATACGCTCCTATGTATATATAAATATATACATATATATATACATATATATATACATGTATTCATAAATACATACACATACTTATATCTATATCTATCTATCTAAATATGTAAATATATATCCATATATATACATATATATATACATATATATATATATATATATATATATGTGTGTATATATATATGGATATATATCTACATACAGAGAGAGGGAGGAGGGAGAGAGTGAGAGGCATGTATTTATATGTGCCCAATATTATGTATGCAAAAGCATCCAGGGGCAACCACACTCGCTGGATCTCACCAAAGAATCGACAAAAGCCAAGCTATATCATTATTTTCCATTTCAATACAAGCAATACGCAGTGTTTTGTAAATAATATTTCACAAATATACATTTTTCTAATGTCATCCTTCCTTTTATTCTATGGACCAGAATTTCTCTGGGGTTACGTATCGATTAGATATACATGTACATACAGGCACACCCACCCGAACCACACGTGCGCACGTAGAAATGCATATGCATATACACGTTTATACTAATATGTATATTTGAATGTATGTGTATACATATATATTTATATTTATATTTATATATATCTAAATAATATATATATGTATATATATATATATATATATATATATATATATATATCTATATATATATATATCTATATGTGTGTGTGTGTGTGTGTGTGTGTGTGGTGAGCGTTTGTATAAATATATGTAAACAAAAATATATTTGCATATTTTTATAAAACATACAAACACACATATACAGTATGTTTATTTCTTTTTATTCTCCACATGGTTTAAAGCTGAATTTACATGTGAATATATATATATAACATACATATATATATTATATATATATATATATATACATATATATATATATATATCATATATATATATATATATATATGTATATATATATATGTATATTATATATATATATGTATTATAGTATGTATATATATATATGTATATATATATATGTATGCATGTACGTATATATCTATGTATGTATATTATACTCA
>NW_021835271.1:22500-42500 GCF_006345805.1 Octopus sinensis | reverse complement strand
TGAGAAGCGGGTATGCGAGGGTATGTTAACGTGGCCGGTGTCTTCTTACCAAACGGCTCCTATTTAAGAATGATCCACACGTTTGCACTGAGTGTGTGAAGTAGTCAAACAACGGTACGGTTAAGGATGGGGGGGGGTGCTTGGGAGGGAGGGAGCGACGGGACTGTGTGTCGCCGACGTTGTCTGACATTGAAACCGACCGAGGTCGTGTTAATGGTTTCGTATGTTCTGTTGCGATTTTTTAAACTTTCCCTGGCGGCAGAAGGACTAAACAGAGGCCGTTGAGAGCCAGCCTGATCAAGGCTAGGGTTACATCAATGGCACCTTATCAGAACTAATGTTGCTTGGGGATGATTTAGGTAATATTTTCCGGGTATTCTATTGATAACTTAGATAGGTTTCGGACAGTATAGGCCCAGGCCATGTCTGACTTAATAGCGCCAGCTGGTGAAGTCTTTAGACCGTGATTCACACCTCAGTCATAGATGAAACACCATGGCCAACTCTAGCAAAGAGTTATTACTGTTGGAGACATATATATATATATATTATTATTTTCATTTATCTAGTTTCAGCTCACGAGCTGTGGCCATGCTGGGGCACCGCCATTTCGTGTTGCTACATGATTTTGCTTCACGAATGCTGTTTAGCAATTGACATTTGGTGCATGAGAGAGTTTGATGCAGTTCTATATCTATATTACTGTCATCTTGATATTTGTAGGGACTCTGGGATCATTAACAACCAGGTTTGACAAATATGTAGGAGACTTTGGGATTGACATGAGGTAGTAGATGCTCAGAAAATAGCCCCATTGAGGACAGCGAGGATTTTGAGAGTGGTACTTGGATGACAAGTATCTTGGGAAGAGACCCTGTAAGACGTTTGCAAACAGGCTTTTGTTTGTTCTTGAGAAATTAAATCCTGCAAATGAAATCGGGGTAGCAGAAATGAAATAGAAATATGCTTGCAGTATAACTTGTGCATATATTTTAGCAATGATGATGTAGCTCCCAGCGTTGGTTTAACCATTAAGCAAAATAAGCATGTGCTTAGGGCATCAAGGGAAGGAGGGGGCACCACAGGAATGGTAAATGGCTTACGGCACAAAAGAAATCACTCTAAACTTGCTAAAATAATATGCGGGATGCCTTTATCTCTACTAAGTATAGACGAAGATGTTACCTGTGACTAATTTTCAGAATCTGATCAAAGACTGCAATTCAAAAAAGAAGGAAGAACCTTTTCAAATATAAATAAAGTGGAAGTAGACAAGAATAAACATTATTTTCCCTCTGTTTTGTTTGGTTTCGAAAAAAAAAATCATTTTATCGTTTGTTATTGTTTATATTATGAATTACATAATCTTTTATAGGGGCACCAAAATCTTTTAAGTGCTTAGGGCCTCGATGGGTCTTAATCCGGCCCTCGTTGCACCCATAAGCAGATGTGCAGAGCTCGCTATTAAATAGAGTTTTACTATAAGCACCGAGCAGTCTACAGTAAGGTAGCCCCACAATTTTGTAACAGTGTTATTTTTACATACAGGATAATACGGTACCCTGACCCACAAATGTTGTTCTGTTGCTCGTGAAATACTTGGTTTGACTTTTATACGGGGGTCTATGGAAATTTTCCAATTTTGGGGGCAAAAATAGGGGGTTGACTTTTACATGAGATCGACTTTTACTCGAGAATATAAGATATATAAAGGAGAAGAAGAAGAAGAAGAAGAAGAAGAAGAAGAAGAAGAAGAAGAAGAAGAAGAAGAAGAAGAAGAAGAAGAAGAAGAAGAAGAAGAAGGAAGAAGAAGAAGAAGAGAAGAAGAAGAAGAAGAAGAAGAAGAAGAAGAAGAAGAAGAAGAAGAAGAAGAAGAAGAAGAAGAAGAAGAAGAAGAAGAAGAAGAAGAAGAAGTGACTCCGGGTATGACTATATTCTCCCATACTATAGAGGTTAATGCGGCTGATTTTTAGCTGAAACACGTATAAGTTTCTTTGTCTGTCTGCCTGTCTCTCACACATAAACACACACATAAACACTCTTTCTCTCTCTCTCTCTCTCTCTCTCTCTCTCTCTCTCTCTCTTTCTCTCTTTCTCTCTCTATGTCCTCAGCCGTCATAGAAGCTAATTAGAAACGAAATAAACTCATCGTCTTCGTCGTGGTGATCATCACCATCATCATCATCATCATTATTCTGACCGTTAAGTGAGAACAGACAGACTTAGGTTAGTGTTGTCTTCAGACAGCGATGATATCAATTACACATCTTCTTACTGGTTCAGCCAGTTGACGCTGTGGCGCTGCTGCGGTGGTGGTGGTGGAGGTCATGGTGGTCGATTCGTCATTCGAGGAAGAGAATTTGTCCGTTGATGCGTGTGAAGAAAGTGACACAAATTGGCACACACACATACGCACTCACACAGACACACATGATGAAAAACATGGATATATATATATATATATATTATATATAATATATATATATATATATATATTATTATTATTATTATTATTATTATTTTATTCTTTAACTTGTTTCAGTCATTTTGACTGCGGCCATGCTGAAGCACCGCCTTTAGTCGAATAAATCGATCCCAGGACTTAATCTTTGTAAGTCTAGTACTTATTCTATCGGTCTCATTTGCCGAACTGCTAATTTACGAGGACGTAAACACACACCATCATCGGTTGTCAAGCGATGGTAGTGGTAGTGGTGGGGATGGTGGTCGGGGGACAAACACAGAGACACAAGCACACACATATATATAGACGTCAAATGAAGTGTTTTGCTCAAGAACATAACGCGCCGCCCGGTGCAGGAATCGAACCCATGATGTAGCGATAGTAAGTACAACGCCCTAACTACAAACCAAAGTGCCTTCACACACATATGTATATGTATGTATGTATGTATATATGTATGTATGTATGCATGTATGTATGTATGTATATATGTATGTTTGTATGTTTGTAAGCATGTGTGTACGTATGCCTGTATGTATATATTATCTATATATGCGTCTTTGTGTTTCTCTTCGTCTCCCAATGACGCTTGACAGCCGTTGTTGGTTTGTTTACGCCCCTACTCAATATCAGCAGCCGATAGAATGAGTACCACTGAGGTTAACATGCTTGACTGAGCCCTTCAGGGCGATGGCCCAGCATGGCTGCACTCCAATCTCTGACACGAGCGAAGGAGAAATGACAAAAGTAATGTGTGTGTGTGTGCGTCTGTGTGTGTGTGTGTATGTGTGTGTGTGTGTGCGCGTGTGTGTGTCTGAAAGGATCGTAAGTATTACACTTAAATTAGACCTCAACGTTTTCCAAAGAAGAGTCGGATCATGTACAAGAGCATGAGATGGTCATGATTGGAGTGTCTTTACTCTTGGAACAGGTAGAAACGTATTGAACAAAAGGTAAACAACGCACATAAGAACAACAACGGCTATATCCAAACCACGTGATATTCGTTTGAAAATTTGCCACAAGGTCAGTAATTTCATGACAGGCACCTAAGTCGATTTCGTCACCCCCAAGGGGCGGACCGAGCCATCGGTCGATCGGGCACTGCCCGAGGGCCCGGAGCTCTGACGGGCCCGCACTCTACTAAATCGATGCTAAGGGGACCGGTAAACAGTTATGCTCGAGGGCGCTTAATACTCTCAGTCCGCCCCTGCCCCAGTACATGACTGGTACATATTTTCACCCACCCCGGAAGGATGAACAGCAGAGCTGGTTTGCTGTTCAACTTTAACGGTCTGTGGTGAAACTAGGATTTGTAGCAATATGTGCGTGTGCTACGATTAATGGACTTGTATATACGTGTGTGTGGGGGGGGGGGGGAGCGAGCTGGCAGAATCGTTACCGCATCTAAGGCGGCGAGCTGGTAGAAACGTTAGCACGCCGGGCGAAATGCCTAGCGGTTATTCGCCTGACTTTACGTTCTGGGCTCGAATTCTGCTGAGATCGCCTTTGCCTTTCATCCTTTCGGGGTCGATAAATTAAGTACAAGTTACGTACTGGAGTCGATCTAATCGACATAATCCCTTTGTCTGTCCTTGTTCGTGGTCGAAAGAATACATACCAGTTGCGCAATGGGGGTCGTTGTAACTGTCTTAGTCACCGCCGCATAAATTGCAGGCCTTGTGCTAAAATTTTAAACCAGTATTTAAATAACGTGCAGGGCGCTGAGCTGGCAGAAGCATTAGCGTGCTGGGACGAAAATGCTTAGCGGGATTTCGTCTGGCTTTATGCTCGGAGTTCAAATTCCGCTGAGGTCAACTTTGCATTACGTCATTTTGGGGTCAATAAAATAAGTGCCATTTGATTACCGGGGTCGGTGCAATTGACTGACTCCACTGTACGATTTCCACTCATTTACTTATTTACTTATCGAACCGATGAGTGTGTTACGTAATAAGGCACCAAAAGAGACTGACTCACCCAAACAAAATAAAATATGCTTCAACACACGAATTCACATAAAGAGTTTTGCAAACCAAATGCAAAAACGAATATTTATGAGTTACAAAATTGGCGAGCTTGGCAGAGACGTTAGCACGCCGGGCGAAATGCGTAGCCATATTCCATGTGCCGTTACGTTCTGAATTCAAATTCCGCCGAGATCGACTTTGCCTTTCATCCTTTCGTGGTCGATTAAATAAGCACCAGTTACGCACGGGGTTCGATATAATCTACTTAATCTGTTTGTCTGTCCTTGTTTGTCCTCTCTGTGTTTAGCCCCTTGTGGGTAGTAAAGAAATAGGCATTTCGTCTGTTTTATAACATTCTAAGTTCAAATTCTGCCGAGGCCGATTTTGCCTTTCATCCTCTCAGGTTCGATAAATTAAGTACCGGTTACGTACTGAAGACGATCTAATCGACTGATACTTTCTTCCAAAATTCCGTGCTTTGTGCCCAGGATAGAAAAACACGTATAAATTCGAAATAATGGCGTATAAGGGACATAACTCTTTTTAAAAACTGCTGATTTAATTCTCTTGGAAAAATCTTTTTCTCTCTTTTAAAATTGTAGTTCTGTAGATACCTCTTATGGTCTTCCATCGCTTGCACCAGCCACGTAGCCAGCCGATTGCAACTGGGGGTGCTATCTTGATAGGTGGGGTGCTGAACAGGGGTACGGACAAAAGCTCCAACTTAAAGTGTGAAAGTGGGCAAAAGCCCCATGCTTATATTTCTCGGTTATTTTTTGTTTTTTTTCCGGTATTTTGTTACTTTTTATTTTTTTCCACATTTATTGACGTCTAACCTGGTCAAAATCTGATATATTTCGTATTAATTTCATTTTACTTGTTGCAATCATTAAAATGAGGCCATCCTGGGGCACCACCTCGAAGAATTTTAGTCGAATGTATCGACTCCAATATTTTTTTTTTTATGATTTTCAGCAAGCAACAAGCTCTGAGCTGAAGCTACAAAAAAGCAAAAAAAAAAAAAAAAAAAGCACATAGTTAAGCCTAAAGGGTCTTTCTACAAGCTAGAGTTAACAGCCAAATCTTTAAACATCATTTTTATATAGTTTCAAATAGACATCGACCACGAGGCTGACAGTGGGTCTTCTCAACAATTCGATGATTTCGAGGTGGAGGTCGCATTTTTTTGGAATCGTGCCGTAACATTCCATTAGCTTTGAGTCTTTCTATAATGTGTACTGGAATAATTTCATAAAAAGACCACAAGGCTACGTATCATCTTCCGAATAAAGATCCCGAAAAGCTTCATTTTCGTTTCCTCGAAAAGGCAATTCGTTTGCACAAAGAAAATGAACAATATCAACAATGGAACTGATTTAATAACGGTTTTTTTTCAACTGATCATTTTGCAAGATTGAAGACACGGAAGTTGTGGATAAACGCTGTTGGCGTTCCTTCCATGTTACCATAGCTTGGATAAGGGATGCAGAGTTTGCGTGCTTATTTAAACCTTTGTTTTTTCTTTTGCATGATGCCAATTAGAATATCCATTTTTAATAAAACACGTATCAGCTTGAGCAGAAGTATCAAAGTGCCAACATCAAAACAAAACACGGCTTTCTTTGAAAGAGAATACTCTAACCATAAATGACCAGTATACCAGCTTGACGAAAAGTCACGTCTCTGATTTCGATAAATTTTTGGATCGAACTTTGCTAGAACTGGCTGCACTGGTTGGCAGTCGACTTGTCCTAGATCATCCAATGAGGATGTCAAAGATTTTGCAAGACCTCCCTTGAACTGCAAAACTTCGTTTGCAGTTCTCTTCTGCTTAGCATTATTAGATGAATCAGATTGGAAATTCAGCAATGATTGCTTCAGTTTTCTTTTTCGGTAGTGATTCATTATTTTTGGGCACCGATATTTCTTAACATTTATGTATTTTAAAATTAAACTCGAAAGAGATTTCGGTTCAAACAGTTTAGTTTTTTCATTCAGTATAAACTTTTTTCAAAGAGTAAAAAAAAAAATGGTCAGTGAATGTTCTCACCTGAAAAGTACTTTCTGAATGTATATTTTGGGAAATTTCAAAAAATTTCGTTCCATTTTTCACGAATAATAATCCCCTTTGACTAGTAGAAATAAAATGACTTTTTAATGCCCGTCTCTGTTCATGTATATATGTGTGTAGTGATGCGTTTACTACCATAAATCTCTAACTACAGCAACAATTCTTCACATACTTTTCAACAGCAATAAGGACAATCACCAGCACCACCGTTGCCACCACGAGCACCACCACAACAACAATAACAACAACAGACCCAGCATCATCCACGCCTTAATTCAACCCACAGTTGATGACCGGGTCAGCAGCTAATTCTGCGACAACAATTACAACTACAACAAAGACTTTGATCAGCTCTAATTTACCCACGTTTTCATATCACTAACAACTAAATCAAAAGAAATTCAATTCATTGCATCTTTAGCGACTTCAGACATTGCTTCAGATATGGCGACAATGTATTATTATTTGAAAAGTGGATGGGCTGAGATTCTAACTAGGGGTGCTGAGCACTCCATAACCCCCCCCCAACCTACCCCGTAGCTACGTGCCTGGCTTGCACAGTCACTCTACCAGTTGAGATCTAATCGTTTATCCAACTCTTATCCTCTTTGTACTTAGAATTATAACCCTAGTCCACTACTGGTTCGATTTTTGTACATCTTTCCCATTTTCCTTCTTTCCAACTTTCTTTCTGTTTTTCGCTTTTTACCCTTTACCTTTATCTCTTTCAGCCCCTCTTCTTTCCGTCTTTCTTTCCTGGTTTCTCCCTATCTCCTTTTCTCTCTTTATTTCTCTCGTTGTTCTTCTTTAATTACTTTCTCTCCGATCTGCCAATGACGGCGGTTCTCCTACAGCTTTATAAGAAACTAGTAGTATCGCCCGGCGTTGATTTTCCATACATTTGCAAATACTTTACCGGGACTCATCATTAGCTTTGTACTAGGGGTATCGCCCGGCGTTGCTCTGGTTTGTTTTGACCCTTTAGAATTGCAATTTTTGAAAAGTAAAAGACTTTGCATTATGTAGCTTGTTATTCTCTTTAATTGAACATTTTTCTGGTTGAAATACACCGAAAAATGGTGACACAGAAGTAAAAAGATCATAAAAATATAGGGATTTTCATAGAAAAAAGCACCTTTTTGATGTAAATAATTTCTGGTGTTAACATGGTCTGATAATTCTGCTATTATACTCTCAATTTTGGTCAACTTGCGCCGCAGGGTCTCGGAGGATATAGTGTTAGTTGAAAGCTACCAAACCTGCCATACACAGACAACTTCAGCTTTATATATAGAGAGAGATTGTGGGAATAAAGAGATGCAATAAATTGTCTCATCAATATGGCGACCATTAATAAAGTTCAGCTGTAAATTTACGTGTCTGTGTATCTACGAAGAATACATAACGGTGTGCGCATGCCTACGTCCCTGTGTTGGAAACCATTTTGAAACGGTTGTATAATGGGAGAAATTGGGAGTTTAACTTTTTATTAAATGAAACATGAATTTAGCTGTACTATATCTTCTATAACTTATTTGTTTTAGTCATTAGACTGTGGCCATGTTGGAGCGCGGCTCTGAGAAATTTTAGTGGAACAAATCGACCGTGGAAGTTAGTTTTTAAAGAACTATATTATTATTTCCTTTTGCCGAACGGCTAAGTTGCAGAGAAGTAAGCGAGCCGACACCATTTGTCAGTCGGTGGAGGGACAAACACACACACACACACACACACACACACACGCACACACACACACACACGCACGCACACACACACACACACACACACACACACACACACACACACACAAACACACACACCCGTACACACAAACACATACATACACACACACACACACGCAGACAGAGACCCCCGCCTAACACACACACTGATATACATTTCGTTTCCGTCTACCAAATCCACTGACAAAGCCTTGGTCAGCCCTTGTCAGCCTGGGTGCCACGCAGTAAGACTGAACCAGAAGTATGCAATTGGGAATCAAATTTCTTACCACACACTCACGCCGGCGCCTTATGCTCCCTCCTGGGACTGAACTGCTGTTCTACACACAAACATCTTAAATCACATTTATACAAAAGTCCACTCGACCTATTGACATAGTCTCGCTCCCAAACACACTCCAGAATCCAGTGACCACATAACAACTGTATCCTCTTTCTCTCCATCTCCGTCTCTTTCTCCCTCTCTCCCTCTCCTTCTCTCTCTCTCCCTCTCTCTCTTTCTCCCCCTGTCATTTTTACTTTCTCTCCCAAAAGCTTTCACTCTTCAGACTTGAATAGTCTCCAGCTGCCTCATCTGACCAATAACCAACTCCCTCGTTCAACCTGTTCTCTTCGACCGTGTCATCGCTAATGCGCTTCTATCGCCCTCCCTGCTGAAGCTGCTTCAACAGAGGTGCCGCCTTCTACGATCCGAACAAGATTACAGGAGCACAAAGACAGCGTGAGCTGTACAAGTCCAGAGCCAACTTCTCGCCTTCATTCCAAGCAACTCACCAGCGACTGATCTGCAACAAAACCTTCCAATTATGAATTGAATTGATTGAACACAGCTGGACACACACACTTTCTCACATGCGCTGCTCTGTGGAAGTACATGGCCTAGTGGTAAGAATAGCGGACTCGCGGTCGAGGAATCGCGAGTTCGAATCTCAGACCGAGCGATGTATGTATTTATGAGCGAAACACCTAAGCTCCACGCAGAAGGCAATGGCGAACTTCTGCTGACTCTTTCGCCACAACTTTCTCTCACTCTTTCCTCCTGCATCTTGTAGCTCGCCTGCGACGGACTGGCATCCCGTCCGGTGGGGAACCTATACGCCAAGGAAACCGGGAAACCGGCCCTATGAGCCAGGCGTGGCTCGAGAAGGAACGAATGCGCTGCTCTGGGTCATCCTCGACAATGATCAACGAACTAATAACAACTATAATCCCGCTTTCTTTCTCTATGATTCATGTCTCCCAGGATGTCATCCTTATGGAATATTTTTGGTCCTATTCATATTTTTTTTCCTGTTTTATTTCTTTCTTTTTCCGAGGTTATCGCGTTGCAACTGCCAGGACATCGATCTCAACAGTTCCTGGGCGTCTGTTAAGGAAATAGGGGGAGACAATCTCTTCCTAACCACACATAATTCAAAGGAAAAGGAGTTTATAATTCGTGTGGATTAGACGACAGAATAATCATCGTCGAAATCGATCGAGGTCCATTTACTTTATTAGATGACTCACTAGAACGCTAACACAATGGTGTCTTGCAGTCAATATTCGGTTTCCGCCAAACTATTTCGGATAAAATCTTTGATGCATTTCAATTATAGAAATCGGAACTGGCGAGACCCGTGGGAGCCTCAAAGTCCTATTTGGATTTCGGTTCATGATATTCTGGATCTTCATAACATTGGTTTAGTGAGAATTAACTTTATCGATCCCCGAGAAAGATGAATTGCAGCTGGAGATTGAACGAGATTTGAACACAGACAAAAATAGCTGCGACCAATTCTGCAAAATTTATCGATCCCAAAAAGATGAAAAGCAAAATCGGAATTCGAACTCAGAACACAAAGACAGACGAAATGCCGGAAAGCATTTCGCGAGTCGTGTTAACGATTCTACCAACTACAAGAACAACCTATTTGCCAGAATACACAATACACTCTAATTGAGTTCAACATACCCTGATAGGGTATGATGGTTGTAAGGCAGATTTGGCTGCTATTTCTAGTATGAAGTGGGAAACTTAGAAGGCAAACTCATTTCCGTGGATAACAACCCTTAACGTAAGTCTTCCAGTGCAAGAAAAAGTTATCTCCCTTAATCAGCAAGGGAGATAACTTTGAAAGACATGAGTAAGAGTGACTTTTCCTGATAGCTTTTTATTAAACTACGTTAAGCCTTATATAGCAAAGATATACCACACTTGGGAATTCTCTCTCTATCTCTCTCTCTCTCTCTCTCTCACACACACACAGCACAAATACAGGCAAACACACACACAGAGCAAAAACACACACGCAAACACACTCATACGCAAATCCATATCTATATGTGTATGTATGTATAAATATATATGTACGTATGCATGTATGCATGCATGTATGAATGTGTGTGTATGTATGTTTGTATGTGTATGTGTATGTATAAGTGTGTGTTGGTGTGTGTGTGAGTGTGTGTGTGTATGTGGATGTTGTATGTTAGAATGAGTTTATGTGTGTATGTATATATGTATGTATGTATGCATACATATATGTATGTGGATGTATGTATGTGTATATGTATGTATAAGTGTGTGTGCATGTGTGCATGTGTGTGTGTGTGTGTGTGTGTATGTGTGTGTGTGCGTGTGTGCCTGCGCGTGGCCTAGATATTAGGGCGTTGCATTGGACCGACCGTTGTGGTTTCGATTCCTGGCCGGAACGGGTCGCTCTGCTCTTGAGCAAGGCACTTCATTTCCCGTCGCCGTCCATCCACTCAGCTGTAGATGTTGATTTGCTCACCGAGAGGGTGGGGTGGCATCTTTCCAATGCGAAAACAATGTAAAGCGAACTGTGAGTAGCGATGTATAACCGTATCTGATAGTCTGGTCGATTACGTGATAACTATATGTGTGTTTCTGTATGTGCGTGTGCGTGTCTGTGCGTGCGCAATGGAGTGTGCGTGCGTGCGTGTGTGTGTGTGGGGGGGCACGTATGGAATGTTGGATGAATGTCTGTATTTGCATCCTTATGTCCATACACGCGCTCAAATCCACGAATACCCGCACACATGCAGGCTCTCACTCGCACACACACACGCACACACACACACACACACACGCACCACACACACACACCACACACACACACACACCACACACACACACGTACACACACATCTTCAGGTACTAACCCCGTGACTCCGTTCTTACTTGATCTGCTACAAACAGCATCAAAACCGTTTTGGAATATGAAAACATAACATCTGAACAATGGTAAATTAGAGAATTGAATATATCGTCCTTGATGGCCATGGTGGATTGGCTATCAAGAATCAGTTGAGATGGTTTGCATTGCTCTAATGTATTCCGGATCTTTACATTTTGAGTTCAAATCCCGCCAAGGTGACTCTGGTTTGTAGCCTTCCCGAATCAATAAACTATAATACCAGTTTTATGCTGAGGTCCATTTAACCGCCTGGCACCTCTTCCTCCTCCTCTTTTTCCCGACCAAATATATGACTTTGTATCCATGTTAAGCAGAAGCATAGCACTTCATGGGAATATTCTCGGCCTGAACGATCCTCATCAGGACTGACTTGGACCTAAACAACAACAACAACAACGACGATGACGATGACAACAACAACAACATTTATTTTGTAAGTTTTCTTTTATTCAAATTATAAAGAATATTTAAACATTTACAAAGCCATGAAGTGCATCAACATGTCCGATCTCCACCCTTTCTGTGCCCAGGAGTTCTCCTTATTCAATAGGAATAATGACTGATGTGTATTGTGATAAACAGGTTGTTGTTGTTGTAAGAATCGGGCGAAATGCTTAGCGGCATTTTCCTCCGGCTTTACATTCTGAGTTCAAATCCCGCCGTAGTCGTCTTTGCCTTTCATCTTTTGTAAGTACCAGTTGAGTACTGGGGTTGATGTAATCGACTTACCCACTCCCCACAAATTTCAGATTCACTTGCTCCCTGCAAACAATAATTTATAGAAGAAATGACGATTATTATTATTATTATCATTCAATAGTCTAATATTTATCACATGTTTTCACTGGACTACCGAGCACAGCTCTGTTCCTTGGGTATGTGCTATGGTTTGTTGTGATGCTCTTATTTTTACTGTATTGAAAGTGTTTTACGTTATATATACTTGTTAGTACTGGTGTTTTTATGTATTGTTTTTCTTTTTCGTACTTAATGCACCAACTATAATGAGAATTGTTTCTGTTTTCAGACTCCATATTCGAGTTACTTCTATTTCCAGGTTTTTGTATTTTGAAAGTTTCTCCATCGATTACAAAGCATTTGTTTTCTTGATGATCTCTGGCAACTATATCCGGCATTTTGGCCTTAATTTCTGTACCTGTGTGTATTGACATATCCCATAGTATGGATACCTTCTCATTTTCTGTAAGCTATTCTGGTGTGTGCCTATACCATCTACTTTCTGTTGATATTCCATAGTGTTGGCATAGCTTCGAGTGTATATATAGGTCCCAACTCTGTTGTGTCAGTGTATATATTCGTTTTTAATCAGGACTAGGCAGCCAGAGATAATATGGTGTATTGGTTCTTGTCCATCTCCAAATATTCTGCAGTCACTTGTTATGTTTCGTTTCATTGTATGTTCACAGTAAGTTCTTGTGGGGAGGCTTTGGTCTTGTGCTGAAATTAAAAATCCTTCCGTTTCTGCTTTGAGCCCTGAGCTTCACAACCATTGTTGGGATTTTTCTTTGTCTATTTCTTTTGCATTTAGTTTAGTCCAGTATTTGCCATGAAGGGGCTTTTCTTGCCATCGTTTTATCATGATCCGTTGCTGTTCCAGTTTTAGTTTCGACTTCAGTTGTTTTACAGCATTTCTTGTTTCTTCATTTTCTTCGTAGTTATTAGGTACTATGACTACTTTTTTTGTATTTGTAAGTTTCCTTAAAGACAAAACAGTTTTTATTCGTTTTATGCGGCTATTTGTATTAGTTTTCCTTGCTTCTGAAGCAGGTGTTCTTGTAGTTCTATGGTGGTTATTTTGTAATAGTTGTCTAGATGTATAAGGCCGCTACCACCTTCTATATGTTGTATATATAACGTTTCTATGTCAGATTTTGGGTGGTGCATCCTAGATCCTGTCATTATTTTTCTTGTTTTCCTGTCTATTTTGGTTAGTTCATTTAGTGTCCAGTCAAGAATATTGTAGCTGTAACTAATAACTAGGACAGCTAGAGTGTTGATTCCTATTATATTGTTTTTCGCATTGAGCTCTGTTTTCAGTATTAATCTAACTCGTCTATAGTATTCTTTTTTTTTATTTTCTCTTTCATTTGTGTATGTTGTATCGTATCAAGTTCATTGATTCCTAAATATTTGTATGCCTGGCTTTGGTCTAATTCCCTTATTTCATTTGCTTTATCTAGTGTGATGTTGTTACTCTTAGTTAGTTTTCCTCTTTTCAATGTTGCTTTGGCACATTTTTCTCAGTCAAATTTCATATTTATTTATTTGGTAAATCCATGTACTGTCTGTAGTAACGTTTCCAGCTGTTTATCATGTGTAGTATACAGTTTTAGCTCATCCATATATAAGAAGTGGCTGATTGTTTTGCCGTAACAGTTGTCTTCATATCCAGTTCCGTTTAGCATGTCAGATAAGGGTGTCCGTACCAAGCAGAAAAGGAATAGGGAGTATGTGTCTCCCTGGAATATTCTTCTTTTAATGGGGATGGCTTTGTTTTTAATGAGTTCCTCTTTTCTCTGGTGCTGTAACACTGTCTGCTATTTATTCATGGAATGTGCTATATATTTTATGAATATTTGTGCTACCTTGTTTATGACTAGTGTTTCTAGGATCGATGTGTGGGGAATACTATCAAAAGTCTTTCGGTAATCGATCCAGGGCATACTTAGACCCTTCTTCTTTCTGCGTCTGTCTTCATTTATGGCTTTATTGATCAGTAGCTGATCTTTGCAACCGTATGAACCCTTGCAATATTTCTGCTCTTCTGGAAACAGGTTGTATTTTTCCAGATGCTTGCTCATTCTCAAAAATATTATTGCAGTAAAGCCTTTGTAAATTGTAAGGAGACAAGTTATTGGTCTGTAATTTTGTGGGTTTGCTGTTTCAGTGAATTTGCGAATTAGGATAGTTTTCTCTTGCTTCACCTAATGCTTTTACCTCAGGTAAACTATTTTCTGTAATTTTGTATCGACACAGTATTTTTGTACACTTCTTGTTGGTTAGTAGTGTTGATTGTCTACTAGTTTCGTTAAGGATTGACAGATATTTTCTCTTGTTTTCTATTTTTCTGGATATTATTTATCCACAGGGTTTGTTTGGGTGGTGGTACTCTTGTTTGGAGGTGTCTGAGGGAGTATCCAGCTTCTTTTGCGGCCATATATTATGCCTTTTAGCTCGGTGACATTGACATATGGCTATTAGTTCTGTGACGGCCAGTTTCATGCTATTCATATTTGATGCAGTTTTATTATCAATTTTAATTTTTGGGAGATACACTCGGTGGTCCATACTGAGGTCTGTGGCTTTCAGCTCATTTTTTAGAGCATCAAAATCATTAGGTTCATCTTCACTGTTTCCAGGTTTTAGATTTGTTTCCTATTCCCTCCCGTTCACATTTTCCTCTGTGGTGTTCTGCTTTTGTGCATTTTGCTCATCATTATACATTCTTACGGTCTGGGTTTGTTGTCTTTCGTTGATTATTTCACTTTTGTTGGCAATATTATGTCTGTCTGTTATTATTATTATTATTATTATTATTATTATTATTATTCTTATTATTATTATTATTGTTGTTGTTGTTGTTGTTGTTGTTGCTGTTGTTGTTGTTGTTGTTATTATTATTATTATTATTATTGTTGTTGTTGTTGTTGTTGCTGCTGCTGTTGTTGTTGTTGTTGTTATTATTATTATTATTATTATTATTATTATTGTTGTTGTTGTGTTGTTGTTGTTGTTGTTGCTGTTGTTGTTGTTGTTATTATTATTATTATTATTATTATTATTATTATTGTTATTATTGTTGTTGTTGTTGTTGTTGCTGTTGTTGTTGTTGTTGTTATTATTATTATTGAGTGAGAGAGCAGTGCATGCCATCAAAGTGACACTGGTGTAAAATATACGAAGCCCAATATACCCATCATGACTACCCGTCTGATAAGGGTACACCAGGCACATGCATCACAACCATATGTGCGCGACATGGTGATCTCATATCAAGATAAACAGCACATGACCTTGCAGGTGGGGGCCCAGTTAGAATTTTCTTCAGGTTGAGTAGCCCATCCCGCTCAAAAGGTCCCTGAATAAGGGTTGTTTAAGGATGTTGAAAGGACCACCCATGTTTCCAGAGGTGAATTATTCAAACCCCAAAGAATCCCTCTGAACACATGGCTATGATGCTCCCCCACTACTTCTGCTCGTGATCAGAGATGCACATATCGTAAGCCACTAAGGGACATGCTCAACTGGTTAAGGTCAAACAACTGACAAGCAAATCTGTGGTATTGAGCAGAATATTTGCTGTAGCCCATCTTTTATACCAAGACAAAACAATGTACATGATGACACTTCCAATCAGTTAAGATCAGAAGCCATGAGAGCCACTGCCTGATACTGCATCAGGGCATTTATTATTATTATTATTATTATTATTATTATATTATTATTATTATTATTATTATTATTATTATGTTATTGTGGCTCTAGTTGTTGATGCAGTTATCATTTTTTTCTTCTAATGCTGTTGTTATGATTATTTTTGATGATGATAAAGATGATGATGATGATGACACAGTGATGTTGGTGCTGACGGTGTAACATTTCGATGGTGTCAGTGTTGCTGCTGCTGCTGCAGTTGTTGCTGCTGCAGTTGTTGCTGCTGCTTAGCAGCCTTTCATCAATCTCTAGGTTCAGAGTTCATATTCCGCAAAGGTCGCCTTTGTCTTTCATTCTTTCGGAGGTCGATAAAATAAGTACTAGATAGGCATTGTGATGGATCTAATCGATTTAACCCCATCTCCAAAATTGCTGGCCTTGTGCCAAAATTTGAAACCGTTGTTGTTATTATGATATTCTTCGGTTTCTTTATTTTATATTTAATTTTATTTTTAATTATAATTTTAAGGTGTTTTAATTGTTCTTTCCATTGATGCTACCAATTATATTGTTTTCTTTCTTGATTATTTCAAGTAATTACCTATTTACGCTCACCAGAATCTTCTACTAATTAATGAGCCAAAACATATCCTGCTCCACTGAAAATAATAGCTACATGGTCGTGGTGGGGAGAGAGAGAGAGGGTTGATCATAAATAACCTACTATTAGTTTACATATATATATATATAATACTAAGCAATAAGGGTTTAGCAACGAGTTGCCTTACCACATACCGAATTTAGAAATAGCAGTCAAAGGGTTATAGCTATTTCTTCTACTAAAAAAGGGAGATCTCAGTAAAAACAGCATTTGGAAGGCAGACACAAACAGGTAAGAGAGAATGAATTAACTGCAATCTATCATACATTTTTTTAGTTATCCACGGACGTACGTTTCGAAATCAAGTTTTAAGGAAAGCATAAGAACTAGATATTAAATATTAAATAATAAATAATTCTATCTTACCGAAACTTCTTTTCTCTTCAGCGTAGAATACTATAATCATAAATGATTATATATTGAATTCTGAGATACCAGAAGGCACCAACTCCACTCAGTATCAGAGCGAGCTAGAATCCTCAACTGGTATCACCGAATTCAATTTGTGAATGAAACGATTGTGTCAACAGCCCCTTCCCACCCGCGTGTAGCCAAAACAAGATGCTGTGGTCATCTACTGAGATAAAATATGGTTATCCGTAATAATGAAGGGTGAAATTAATTAATTTGGAAAAATTATCAATTACACCAAGTAGTCTTCGGCATGTAAAAGCCTCATTCGAGGAAAATTTAAGTAATACTAAGCAATAAGGGTTTAGCAACGAGTTGCCTTACCACATACCGAATTTAGAAATAGCAGTCAAAGGGTTATAGCTATTTCTTCTACTAAAAAAGGGAGATCTCAGTAAAAACAGCATTTGGAAGGCAGACACAAACAGGTAAGAGAGAATGAATTAACTGCAATCTATCATACATTTTTTTAGTTATCCACGGACGTACGTTTCGAAATCAAGTTTTAAGGAAAGCATAAGAACTAGATATTAAATATTAAATAATAAATATTCTATCTTACCGAAACTTCTTTTCTCTTCAGCGTAGAATACTATAATCATAAATGATTATATATTGAATTCTGAGATACCAGAAGGCACCAACTCCACTCAGTATCAGAGCGAGCTAGAATCCTCAACTGGTATCACCGAATTCAATTTGTGAATGAAACGATTGTGTCAACAGCCCCTTCCCACCCGCGTGTAGCCAAAACAAGATGCTGTGGTCATCTACTGAGATAAAATATGGTTATCCGTAATAATGAAGGGTGAAATTAATTAATTTGGAAAAATTATCAATTACACCAAGTAGTCTTCGGCATGTAAAAGCCTCATTCGAGGAAAATTTAAGTAATACTAAGCAATAAGGGTTTAGCAACGAGTTGCCTTACCACATACCGAATTTAGAAATAGCAGTCAAAGGGTTATAGCTATTTCTTCTACTAAAAAAGGGAGATCTCAGTAAAAACAGCATTTGGAAGGCAGACACAAACAGGTAAGAGAGAATGAATTAACTGCAATCTATCATACATTTTTTTAGTTATCCACGGACGTACGTTTCGAAATCAAGTTTTAAGGAAAGCATAAGAACTAGATATTAAATATTAAATAATAAATAATTCTATCTTACCGAAACTTCTTTTCTCTTCAGCGTAGAATACTATAATCATAAATGATTATATATTGAATTCTGAGATACCAGAAGGCACCAACTCCACTCAGTATCAGAGCGAGCTAGAATCCTCATATATATATATATTCATACACACACACACACACATATATATATAAATGTAGGTATGTATGGATATATATATATTGGCATGGGAGTGTGGAAAGAAGTTTCCTTCACAGCCACAAGGTTCCGGGTTCAGTCCCACCGTGTCGCACCTAGAGCAAATGTTTTCTACTATAGTTTGGGACCGACCAAGGCCTCGTGAGTGAATTTGTTTGGCGGAAATTGAAAGAAGCCAGTCACATATATATAAATAATAAAAGGCACGTTGTTGATGTTTTCTTCAAGTTTCGTTTTCCCTGTTGGTTGTTTCCGTTTAGTAATTTCGTTACATATGTATGTATGTATGTATGTATGTATGTATGTATGTATGTATGTATGTATGTATGTATGTATGTATGTATGTATGTATGTATGTATGTATGTATGTATGTATGTATGTATGTATGTATGTATGTATGTATGTATGTATATGTATGTGTATATATATATATATGTGTGTGGTGTGTGTGTGTATATATATATATATATATATATATATATATATATATATATATATGTGTGTGTGTGTGTGTGTGTGAGCAAAGCACTTTATTTCACGTTGCTCCAGTTCACTCAGCTGTAGAAATGAGTTGCGACGTCACTGGTGCCAAGCTGTATCGACCTTTGTCTTTCCCTTGGATAACACTGGTGGCGTGGAGAGGGGAGGCTGGTATGCATGGGCGACTGCTGGTCTTCCATAAACAACCTTGCCCGGACTTTTGTCTAGGAGGGTAACTTTCTAGGTGCAATCCCATGGTCATTCATGACCGAAGGGGGTCTTCACCCTTTATATATATATATATATATATATATATATAATATTAATTAGAGACAAAACCACTATTTTGCAAAACAAACAAGGAAAGACTTAATCAATTGGATTTAATCCTAAATCTGATTTTTTTCCCTGTAAATTTGGATTTATTCCCTAATATTTATTATATATATATATATATACATATATATATATGTGTGCTTGCCAGGTTTCTCCATAGATTCTATGCAACAATTTGTATCCATAAGCCATTAGTTATTGACAGACTATGTTACAAGTCATACGCTCAAAGTGCTGCGCGCTGCGCTCGAACGTACAATTCTTATTACAGGGGAAGTACATCATTCATAGAAAGAACTTTAGCAGTGCAGTTCTGACCATTTTCTTAGTCTCCCTGTCTGGCATAAGAATGAGACGAAGACATTTGAAACCCTGAAACCGCTTGTAAGGATCCGAAACCAGATGACAATGTATATATTGTGTGTGTGTGTGTGTGTGTGTGTGTTTCTAAGTAATTATTTGTTTTATTTGAGTGAGATTTAGCTGCTATCTCTAGCAGTTTAAGTGAGCACGTACTGCTATGCCCTTGTCGTGTTGCCTGGTAATACATTGAATTCAATAAATCTCTCTTTATCTTTCCGTTGTTTTTGACGCCGTTCAAACAACGCAATATCTCTTGCAGCGGTGATAACGGCGACGACATCGGCGGCGTTGTTTCACTGATTCAAATACGTGGATTTATTTACTTTTTCTCTTCAAGACTCTGTTTATTCTATCTAATATTGGTTCACTGATTATATAAACTCCGCCTGTATTTGTGTATATACATATATACGTATAAATATATATATACAGTTAATAAGTCTACATTTGGGGTGAGTTGTCAAAATTGGTCGCTATTTCTGTTTTTTTTTGTTTTTTGTCTGGTATTTTCAGAAAAACCTGGATATTCATTGTTTGTCTTCAACGCTGTATTGTTTCGCTGTGCTTCAGT
>NW_021835271.1:12500-15000 GCF_006345805.1 Octopus sinensis | reverse complement strand
AGTCCAGGTGAAGCAATATCCGCAGCATTTTAGTTCTGTATTCAGTGCGATTCGGCGGTGTGCATCAAACCACGCGATAACCTACTGTACGAAACCCACCCAACGTAACAGCATAAATAAAATGCAGGACCATATGAAATTTAATGTTTTATAGACCATACACGCGTTTCGGTAAATGTCTGCCAGAAGTACATAATTACGTGTTGAAACATTATATAATCTTGTTGATATGCCTCGTCAGTATTTAATGCGAAACACAAAGAATGGTTTTAAACGCTCAATATTCATTTTCTTTCTTCAAGTTATCGGCAGCTTTTTTTTGGAATGGCTTATTCAGGGACACAATATTGTCAGAGATAAAGAAACATGTAGAACATGGGTTCGAGGCCAGGCCTTTTCATATCCAAGTGAGCAGATACACGTACACACTCGTACACACAACTAATCGCAACGATTACAAAAGAGGTGAGGGAAGGGGGAGAAAGAATGAACCACATGATGTTGTAGACAGCACAGGTCTAATATCAACCACTCCAACAACAATAAGAAGCCTAGAAACCTGCCAACTGATCGTCATAATGACTATAATAACAACAACCACAATAATTCATTATTCACAGGGGCATTCATGAAAAGGATGGGACATTACAAGGTCAGACAGCAATTTATGTGGGGACCTATAAAAAGGAAGAGGAGAATGAAAAGGAAAGTTTATGTAGTATACGGAGTATGTGATACATTGAATGATGCAGCCCTTCTGATACAGGAGAAACTGAAAATAAGGTCAATCAAGGAGCCCCACAGACCCAGGATTACTCTGACCACCAAAGGTATGAATCGTCTCTCCTGCTCTCCAATCTACAGGCACATACTTAGAGTAGTGCCATTCACTTTAACCATTTGTGCCACAGTCAGCCATCTTTCCACAAATACAGTGGGCGGTAACTCTTCTCACCCCATCCTCACTATCCTTTATGAGTGGAACTTTGAATGTCTTTAGAGCTTAACCGAAGAGAACGGCGACTTTCCTGAATCCTTTCACCCTGTCCACCAAACAACCTCTTTCGCCAGTTTCACCTTTTGTTAAAATCTTTTACCTTTTGCTTGTTTCAACCATTTGACTGCGGCCATGGTGGAGCAATGCCTTGAAGAAAAGTTTTAGTTGAGTGAATCGACTCCAGGAGTTTCTTAGGCCTAGTATTTAACCAACCGTCTCTCTTCCTGAACCGTTAAGTTATAGGAATGTAAACAAACCAATACTTGTGTCTGTGTTTTATCCCAATGCTGGGATAAACAAACACACAAACACACACATATCCCACAGTCTTATTTCAGTTTCCGTTTACCACACCCACTAACAAAGCTTCGGTCGGCCCGGAACTATTGTAGAAAGAGTCGTGTAGTATGACAGAACCCAGAACCATGTGGTTGAGATGCAAGCTTACTACACAACCGCGCCTGCGTCACTAACACTGCCTGCACTAACAACAACAACAACAACAACAACAATAATAATAATACGGTAGTGAAGTGAAAGCACGCTATAAAAATAAAACTACTGAATAATAATAATAATAAAATGCCCTGATGCAGTACCAGGCAGTGGCTCTCATGGCTTCTGATCTTAACTGATTGGAAGTGTTATCATGTACGTTGTTTTGTCTTGGTATAAAAGATGGGCTACAGCAAATATTCTGCTCAATACCACAGATTTGCTTGTCAGTTGCTTGACCTTAATCAGTTGAGCATGTCCCTTAGTGGCTGACGATATGTGCATCTCTGATCACGAGCAGAAGTAGTGGGGGAGCATCATAGCCATGTGTTGAGAGGGATTCTTGGGGTTTGAATAATTCACCTCTGGAAACATGGGTGGTTTTTTTTCAACATCCTTAACAACCCTTATTCAGGGACCGTTTTTGAGCGGATGGGCAACTCAACCTGAAGAAAATTCTAACTGGGCCCCACCTGCAAGGTCATGTGCTGTTTATCTTGATATGAGATCCCATGTCGCGCACATATGGTTGTGATGCATGTGCTGGTGTACCTTTATCAGACGGGTAGTCATGATGGGTATATTGGGCTTCGTATATTTTACCCCAGTGTCACTTTGATGGCGTGCACTGCTCTCTCACTCAATAATAATAATAATAATAATGATAATAATACTAATAATAATAATAATAAATGCCCTGATGCAGTACCAGGCAGTGGCTCTCATGGTTTCTGATCTTAACTGATTGGAAGTGTTATCATGTACATTGTTTTGTCTTGGTATAAAAGACGGGCTATAGAAAATATTCTGCTCAATACCACAGATTTGCTTGTCAGTTGTTTGACCTTAACCAGTTGAGCATGTCCCTTAGTGGCTGACGATATGTGCAACGCTGATCACGAGCAGAAGTAGAGGGTCAGCATCATAGCCATGTGTTGAGAGGGATTCTTTGGGGTTTGAATAATTCACCTCTGGAAACATGGGTGGTTTTTTTCAACATCCTTAAAC
>NW_021835271.1:0-7500 GCF_006345805.1 Octopus sinensis | reverse complement strand
AGTTTTTTAAATCTGGTACTTACACTATCGTTCTCTTACGCCAAACTGCTATATTACGGGGGCGTAAGCACACCAACACAGGTTGTCAAGCGATGGTGGTCCTGGGGGACAAAAACAACCACAAAGACATACATACTTATTCTATCGGTTTCTTCGCTGAATCGCTAATTTACGGGATCGTAAAAGATGATGGGGGACAAACAAAAACACACAACTACACACATACATATGTATGTGTATATATATATATATATTATATATATATATATATATATAATATAATATATATATATATATACATATATATATGTGTGTGTGTGTGTGATGTTTCACAAGATTTTGGTCGGTCTGAGACTATAGTAGAGGACACTTGTCGAAGGTGCCACGCATTGACACTGAACTCTAAACCATGTGGTTGAGAAGCAAGCTTCTTGCCACACAGCTACGCCATTATTTTGTCCCTGCCCTGTAAAAGCAGTAAACCTTTGTAATGACGAGATAATGTCTGATGATTATCAAAGCTTTTCCTGAGAAATGAAACTTTTAAGTCAAGGAGAAGGTGACAATAGCATTAAATATAGGAATACGTATATACACAGGTGAAAACACGCATACACACATGTATACATACATTTCCAAATCATGCATACATACAAACACTTATAAATACGTGTGTGTTTGTGTGTGTGTGTGTATTTATATATATCTATATCTACACACATACACACCTGTATATACACATATACAAACGCACTCAGATGATTTATGATGATGGCTGTTTAGTGACGTTTCGAAAGTAATGACAACTAAGAGCTTCTCAGAAAATTTATGACCTTACTGCGAAAAACCTTGCTCGGTTTTTGTTGTCTTTGCCCCGGTTTTACACCTGTCTGCCATGACTGTTGTCATTTCATCTTAAACCAAATTTGTAATTAATTTTAATTTGTTCTTTGAGAGTCCTTGGGTGAGAAAATTAATTTTCCTATGAATGTTAACAGCTGCCGTTAATCATTGCTTGAATAGAAATCATACGGTACAGAAAAAGAACCTCTAACACAATTCCGAGTTATGTTCGGAGTATCTACGAGTCGGCGCAGCCATGGCTGAGTGCTAAGAAGTTTGCTTTCCGATCACAATTATCCGGATTCAATCCCACAGCGTGGCACCTTGGCTAAGTGTTTTTACAGTAGCCCCAGGCCGACCATAACCTTGTGAGTGGATTTGTTAGACGGATACTGAGAAAAGCCTGTCGTGTCTGTGTGTGTGAGTGTGTGTGTGTGCGCGTGTATGCGCGCGCGTGTGTGTGTTTGTGTGGGTGTTTGTAAATGAGGGTGTTTGCGTTTGTATGCCAACACCGCTAGACAACGGTGTTGGTTTGTTTACGTCTACGTATCTTAGCAGTCCGGTAAAAGAAACCGACAAAATAAATATTGTCACAAGTATACTTTCAACGGTAATTACTGGCGTCAATGTGTTCGATTAAAACCATTCAGGGTGGATCCCTAATATTGCTGCACTTCATTGACTAAAATAAGAAAGGAAAGATAAGTACCTTTCTGGTTCCGAATATTATAGCCTTGGTACTAGCCATGTACCTCAATCAAAATACATTATTATTACTATTGCTATTTTTATCATAGTGTTGTTGTTGTTGTAGTTATTATTATTATTATTATTATTATTATTATTATTATTATTATTATTATTATTAATTATCATGTGTGAGAGAGCAGTGCACGCCATCAAAGTGACACTGGGGTAAAATATACGAAGCCCATATACCCATCATGACTACCAGTTGATAAGGGTACACCATGCACATGCATCACAACCATATGTGCGCGTCATGGTGATCTCATATCAAGATAAACAGCACTGACCTTGCAGTGGGGGCCCAGTTAGAATTTTCTTCAGGTTGAGTAGCCCATCCCGCTCAAAAGGTCCCTGAATAAGGTTGTTTAAGGATGTTGAAAGAACCACCTATGTTTCCAGAGGTGAATTATTCAAACCCCAAAGAATCCCTCTCAACACATGGCTATGATGCTCCCCCACTACTCTACTTCTGCTCGTGATCAGAGATGCACATATCGTCAGCCACTAAGGACATGCTCAACTGGTTAAGGTCAACAACTGACAAGCAAATCTATGGTATTGAGCAGAATATTTGCTGTAGCCCATCTTTATATACCAAGACAAAACAAATGTTACATGATGACACTTCAAATCAGTTAAGATCAGAAGCCATGAGAGCCACTGCCTGGTACTGCATCAGATCATTTATTATTATTATATTATTATATATTATTATTATTATTATTATTATTATTATTGAGTGAGCGAGCAGAGCATGCCATCAAAGTGACACTGGGGTAAAATATACGAAGCCCAGTTATACCCATCATGACTACCCGTCTGATAAGGGTACACAGGCACATGCATCCACACCATATGTGCGCGACATGGTGATCTCATATCAAGATAAACAGCACATGACCTTGCAGGTGGGGCCCAATTAGAATTTTCTTTTGATCGAGTAACCCATCCCGCTCAAAAGGTCCCTGAATAAGGGTTGTTTAAGGACGATGAACGAAACACCCATGTTTCCAGAGTGAATTATTCAAACCCCAAAGAATCCTCTCAACACATGGCTATGATGCTCCCCCACTACTACTTCTGCTCGTGATCAGAGATGCACATATCGTCAGCCACTAAGGGACATGCTCAACTGGTTAAGGTCAAACAACTGACAAGCAAATCTATGGTATTGAGCAGAATATTTGCTGTAGCCCATCTTTTATACCAAGACAAAACAATGTACAGGATAACACTCCAATCATTAAGATCAGAAGCCATGAGAGCCACTGCCTGGTACTGCCATCAGGGCATTTATTATTATTATTATTATCATTATTATTATTATTATTATTATTATTATTATTATTATTATCATTATCATTATCATTATAATAATAATAATAATAATAATAATAATAATAATGATAATAATAATAATAAATGCTTTGATGCAGTACCAGGCAGTGGCTTTCATGGCTGATGATCTTAACTGACTGGAAGTGTTATCATGTACATTGTTTTGTCTTGGTATAAAAGATGGGCTACAGCAAATATTCTGCTCAATACCACAGATTTGCTGGTCAGTTGTTTGACCTTAACCAGTTGAGCATGTCCCTTAGTGGCTGACGATATGTGCATCTCTGATCACGAGCAGAAGTAGTGGGGGAGCATCATAGCTATGTGTTGAGAGGGATTTTTTGGAGTTTTAATAATTCACCTCTGGAAACATGGGTGTTTCGTTCAACATCCTTAAACAGCTCTTATTCAGGAACCTTTTGAGCGGGATGGGTTACTCGACCAGAAGAAAATTCTAACTGGGCCCCACCTGCAAGGTCATGTACTGTTTATCTTGATATGAGGTCACCATGTCACCCACATACAGTTGTGATGCATGTGCCTGGTGTACCCTTATCAGATGGGTAGTCATGATGGGTATACTGGGCTTCGTATATTTTACCCCAGTGTCACTTTGATGGCATGCACTGCTCTCTCACTCAATAATAATAATAATAATAATAATAATAATAATAATTATAATAAAAATGATAAAATAATAATAATAATAATAATAATAAAATAATATAATATAATATAATAGTAATAATATATAATAATATAGTAATAATTATAATAATAATAATAATAATAATAAAATAATAATAATAATAATAATAATAATAATAATAATTATAATAAAAATGATAATAATAATAATAATAATAATAATAATAATAATAATAAAATAATAGTAATAATAATAATAATAATAATAATAATAATATCGAAATATACCCTAGGAATGAGAACCTACGTTCAAAATTTCCCCAAGACACCCGATGAAGGCTTGGACGTATATCAGCCGAAACGTTGTGTTAACAACAAACAAAATGATGACAAATATCTGTCAAATGTAAATAATGTAAATAAGGGAAACAGAAGATGTTATGAAATTGTTGTGATTAGCAGAAATGTAGATTTGCGGTGTGTGTGTGTGAATGTGTATGTGCGTGTGTGCATTCGTTGTTTGTAGTTGAAGAATTCTTATTGCTCAGTGTATCGTTGGAGTCCATGTGTGATGGCGGGGCGTGGGGCTCTTGCGAACAGTCAAACACAATGAAACGCTCATAGATATATGATCCAGCAGGTACGAACACACACACACACATGCATACATACATATACATACACACAGACACACACACATACGCACACACACACATATATACATATATATATATATATATACACACGACGGCTTTCTTTCACTTACCGCCAACTAAATCCATTCACAAGGCTTTGGTCGGACCGAGGATATAGCAGAAGACACTTGCTCAAGGTACTACGCAGTGGGACTGAACTCGTAACCATGTGGTTGGGAAGCAAGCTACTTAACACACATCCATTCTTGCGTCTTTACACATAGCGGTCACTCTCCAAATATTGGTGTAAACTAGACATTTCCCAGATTGTTTTTCTTTTGAAGATGGGCTTTCCACCTGAAGTGGAACTGTTTTGAGCAGCTCCTTTCTTCGATATTACAATGCTTCAAGCGAACTACAATGCTCATCAGTTATCGGCCAGAAGGTCGAACATAATTTTGGCCATTATCGATAATATTGCTTTCGCTCTGGAGGCACTGGGAAGAAACTTGCCGGGAAAGGGGAGCAAAACATAACAAAAAGAGACGGACCCGAGACGAGACCGTCAGTTGACGGAAGAGGGACAAAACATTAAACAGAATAATGGCTTAGGGCCAGACGAAGACAACAATTAACAACATCAGCAACATCATCAACAACAACAACACAACAACAACAACAACAACAACAACAACAATGATAATAATACATATTCAACAACAGGAAATGTCTTGGGGCTGCAGAGAAAGACAAAAGTGGGTAACACGAAGGAGAAATGAAAACTATCCTAATTGGCTATAGATACGGAGGGGTAGAGTGAGGAACTCAGAAAATTGTGATCAGTCCGGTCGAAGGCAACGCGGAAAAAAATGGCACCGCTTTAGGTCGTCACTGGTCATGTGATAGTAGGAGGAGGGTAACATAGAAAGAGAGAGAGAAAGAGAGAGAGAGAGAGAGAAAGGAAATGCAGTGAAGTAATGTACAGGGAAGGAAAGAGACAGAGTGGCACAACAATATTCCAAGAATATAAAAATATAGTGAGAGAGAGTAATAGATAGATACATACACACGTATATATACATGAGTGAGTGCGTGTGTATGTGTGTGTTCACGACACATACACATGCATCCACATCTATGCGTAGGTATTCATGACAGCAGGTGTTTCAGTCAATTGGCTTATCCAGGAGGCGATCTCTAAGGACGGATAATGCACAAACATTCTCAGTCGATTTATTTTTAGTTCTCAACTCAAAGATATTTTGCTAAATAAACCTCGTTTGTCATTCCTACCATGGGACCATGTCAGTTTCCAGGAAATCTCTATAAGGCGGCGAGCTGGCAGAAACGTTAGCACGCCGGGCGAAATGCGTAGCAGTATTTCGTCTGCCGTTACGTTCTGAGTTCATATTCCGTCGAGGTCGACTTTGTCTTTCATCCTTTAGGGGTCGATTAAATAAGTACCAGTTCCGCACTGGGGTCGATATAATCGACTTAATGTGTTTTTCTGTCCTTGTTTATCCTTTCTCTGTTAAGGTATTTCGTCTGAGTTCAAATTCCGTCGAGGTCGACTTTGCCTTTCATCATTTCGGGGTCGATTAAATAAGTACCAGTTACGCACTGGGGTCGATATAATTGACTTAATGTGTTTATCTGTCCTTGTTTGTCCTCTCTCTGTTTAGTCCCTTGTGGGTAGTAAAGAAATAGGTATTTTGTCTGTCTTTACGTCCTGAGTTCAAATTCCGCCGAGGTTGACTTTGCCTCTCATCTTTTCGTTGCGTACTGGGGTCGATCTAATCGACTGGCCGCCACCTCCCCAAAATTTCGGGCCTCGTGTCTAGAATAGAAAAGAATTTACAGCAAATCTCATCCGGGAAATAAATGACAAACAACTTCCCAGCTTTTAAACTTTTTTATGAATGGTAAGGTCGACATGACAATGATGATGATGATGATGATGATGATAATGACGACGACGACAATGAAATAATGACTAGTCGTGCAATTAGGCCGATGCAATCGACTGACGCTTCCCTACAAATTTCAGGCTTTCTGCCTTTAGCAGAAATAATTGACACTGGAAAGCGGGAATGTAGATTTCTCCCTTAGTTTGGTTCACTGAATATGCAAAAGCGTTCCTTAAACCGGTTTGGTAGCCGGACTCGAGGTTCTGCTAATCCTGATTCTATGATGCTGGTGAGGGAGGGCGAGGACGTCGAGAATTGCGGGGATGAGTAACAGAAACGGTCACCCACACACATTCTACGAACGATGAGTATAGAAGATCTTGGAAGTCTCGTTACGCGTATATCATCATCATCCTCATCATCATCATCATCATCATCATCATCATCATCATCGTCGTCGTCGTCGTCGTCGTCATCGTTGTCGTCATCGTCGTCATCGTCGTCGTTGTTGTTGTTTGTCATCTCAAGCGCCTGAGGATAACTCTCAGGAGCGCTAGAGACGCGGAAGGCAGACGAATCATCGCATCCATTGTAGCTCCTAGTTGGCGGATATAGCGTTCCACCATCAGGGTCGGACATCTCAGCCAGAGATGTTCTACAGATTCCACCTCCTTGTTACAGAGTCTGCAGTGATCTGTGTCGCTGCGTCCTGCGATCTTTTGTCACCGCCTGACTGCCGGATGATGACGACCACTACAGAAGCATATCATGTCTGTGAGGTCTGCCTTCGAGAAGGCTGCTTCGGTTCTTTCATCCGGCTTCTTTGGGAAGACTTCCTTCAGACGGGGCTGTTGAATTGGCGTTGGCTGGAACGTTCGACGAATAATCGCCTGGCTGTATCGATGGCGGCATCCGGTTCTGGCAGCGTCGAGCCACGTTTCGCCTGCATATCAGCGAGTTCATTGCCGCAGAGGTTGCAATGGCCCGGCACCCAGATCACCGTGAAAATCTTGCCAGCTGCTACTAGGGCTGCTGTTTGTTGCCCTTCTCTAATTGTCGGGTCTGCGGGGAACGGGTTGTTTACCGCTTCAACCAATGATTTGCAATCGCAAACTATAGCTGCGGAGGCCCAGTTGTCATAGGTCAGTAGCCACCGGAGGGCTTCGTTAAATGCTGCTCTCTCGGAGTCGAATGAGCTGCTGTGAGCACCAGTCGGGGCGTTCCACTCATGGACCACCGCATCGTGTGTCCGCACCACCACACCGGCGCCGCCGTTGGTTGTGCCTTCACTAGTCGAGTCATCCGTGTAAAGGAGTAAGTCAGGGGAATTGGGTGGGCTGGCACGTGTTTGTTGAGCGGCCAACAGTTGTACATCGACG
>NW_021835270.1:25000-42015 GCF_006345805.1 Octopus sinensis | reverse complement strand
TATCTGTGTGTGGGTATTTGTATGTGTATCTGTATTTATATACATATGCATGTGTATGTGTGTGTGCTTCTTAAGAACACACACACACATACAATCATCATTTATTCAAATGCAATAAAACCAAAAGATTCAACAAATGAAATGCACTCAAGTTGTACAAGTCCTTCCTCCTTCACCTCTTCCACTTCCTCCTCCTCCTCCTCCTCCTCCCCCTAATCATCATCAGCATACCTTCCTCCTCGTCGTCACCATCGACATCGTCGTCGTCGTCGTCATCATCATCATCATCATCATCATCATCATCATCATCATCATCATCATTATCATCATCATCATATCATCATCACTACCACCACCACCATCACCATCGCCGTCGTCATCATCATCATCATCATCATATCTTCACCAACATGACCACCACCACCACCATCGTCGTCGTCATCGTCGTCATCATCATCATCATCATCATCATCGTCATATCTTATCTTCACCACCACCACCAAAATCAACAACACCACAAAAACTACCAACACCACCAACACACCACAACCACCACCAAGCACAATACCACCGCTGCCGCCGTCGTCTTCGTCGTCACCATCATCATCCACATGTGTATAGCTCCGGTGTTCTATCATGTAAGATAACAGCCATTGATATTGTCATTTGATTATAACGTAATAATATTACTGCAATCCTTAATACTAACATCAATATTTCAGTTTAATACGGTCATTACCCCTACCAGTCGGCTTATATGGTTTTCGTACTTAGTATTATATAACAAACAATAAATGTATCAACATTGAATAGAAACCATTGAAATTATTTGTTTAGACTCACACGCACAAAAGCACCACCACCACCACCACGCATGCATATACGTGCATAAGTAAATACATACATATGATATATATACATATATACATATATATGTGTTTATATATATATATATATATATATATATAAATAAATAAACATATGACTAATGTAAGGGTTATAATGTTGTTTCGCGTTACGTTTTTATATTACTTTGACACTCTGGTTCCTTCAAATCCTTTTAATGTACGTACGTATGTGCGTGGGTATATATACATATATATATGTGTGTGTATGTATTTATTTATATATATATATGTGTATGTATATACATATAAGCATAGGTATATTTATTATATATATATATATATATTATATAAACGTTAGGTATAACATTTAATAAAATTTACTACCTACACTTGCGCCTCAGTTCATCCAGTGATTTCATTAGTTACAACAACATCATGAAAATATAAGAAATTAAGAGATAAATATCATATATATATATATATATATAATATATATATATATATATATATATATATGTATGTATATATTTTATATATATATATACATATATCAGCATTTATACATATACATACATATATACACACACACACATATATATACAAGCATAATATATGAATATACACACGTACATTCGCACAAATATTCGCACATTTGATGATGGTGGACTGTGTACGTGTTTTGTTTGCGTGTGTTTTCCGTGCATATATGTCTTCGCTAATTATGCTCTTACACACTTTTTATAAAGCTAATACGAAAGAAACACAACTATGATATATTAACTACTTTTGATGGTTCTGTTGTTAATGTATTTGCAGCTAATTCGTTTTTGTTACTGGCGATATATATACTACATACATACATACATACATACATAATCATACATATATATTATATATATATATATATATATATATATATATTATATATATTATATAATATATATATATAATATATACATATACTATATTATATATATATATATTATATATATATATATATATATTATAGTATACATCTTATATATATATATGCATTGTATATACATGCGTGTGTATGTATGTGTGTATGCATGTATATATATATATATATACACATGCATATATACGTACATACACACACACACAAACAAACACGCACACATACACACACACACAAACATACATACATATATATATATATATATATATTTATATAGATAGATAGATAGATAGATAGATAAAATAGATAGATAGATAGATAGATAGATAGATAGATAGATGAATACACGTACACAAACACACACGAGCAGGCAATCACACACAGAAACATGCACACACACACGGACACACCCACACACACACGTACATAGCTATCTTTTTCTTAAGATTGTTTTCCTTGCTCTATAAAGAAGCTTTTGAAACTAAAAAAATTTCTTGCTGCCGTTTCTACTTGAACCTTATTTATTTATTTCTTATAAATCTTTCTCGCGATTATTGTTTAAAGAACTGATGGAGCGTGGGGTTAAATGAATCGCATGATTTACTTTCATGTCTCTGTTTTCTTAGTTGGACACTCGGCTCTACTTCGCATTTCTTTAATTCATCTCGATAAATAATTGAGTCAAATCACTCAACTCTATATGGAAATGTTTGGTTTTTAAGCTTAATTTAAATACGCTAATTTTGCGTGTTTTCCTGGAGGTTAGTGAATGTCAGTATTCGTGTTAATACAGAATAAATTTTGTGAAGTGTTCAGTCTCTTTCGTTATCGTTCTTTGTACATATTCTTCCGCCCTGTACTCTATCCTTCATTGTTTCACAGTTTAATGTCTCCTGGGAAGCTATTAATTTGCAATCGCCGATGAATTCCCAGCTGACGAGTTCAAGTGCTTTGTGTAGTATTTAAGCCACCCCTTTGACATCACAACTCCGAGATCTGCTCCATTCCTCCTTAGCGGTACCTACCTAAGCCCAAGTCACGATTCAAATAGTCGGTTGGCTAAGGCATATTGAAATCAGATGAGGACGTGGCTGTAGACATGTGACACAACTGCCTACCGGTATGTTTATATGTTTTGGTGACATATTAACCCCTTCTCCAACCAGAAGACTGAATAGGACATGAAACTAAACCGGAAGAAGGCAACAGGAACACTTCTGTATAATTCCCAAGAGAAATTATAAATCTTCGACTTTTGATTTCCGACATTATTGCCAAGGTAAGACACGTTAAGAAAGAGGTTGAGAGACAGAGATTAATCAGTATAACTGCAATCCTTACCGAGCTTATATAGATGTAGATCAAAAGCCAATGGTCACCAATTGCTATTACCAATCGACTATAATTTGCTCTTGCCTTGTACAAGATGTTGGATATGCACGTTTAAGTATTAGCAGTTGTAGCAATGCTGCCCTCCGTCATGGTTTTAGCCATAGTTTTAGAAGGAGGATGCTTAAAGTTCAGCCATTAATGAATCAATTCCTAGATTATTATACATTCGCTGTCGAGCAATTCTGGGTAATGTTATCTTGTCTGTTTGTCGAATGAAGGGCGGAGATCTCTGTAGAAGGACAAATGATTCAGCGGATGTGCAAGGCTATATTTTCGGATGATATGCCAAGTAGTATTAGTATTAGTATTAGTAGTAGTAGTAGTAGTAGTAGTAGTAGTAGTAGTGGCAGCAGCAGCAGTAGCAGCAACTGCAGCAGCAGTAGTAGCAGCAGCAGTAGCAGCAGCAGCTGCAGCAGCAGCAGCAGTAGTAGTAGTAGTACTATAGTAGTAGTAGTAGTAGTATAGTAGTAGTAGTAGAGAAAGTATGATTAGTAGTATTATTTTGTCTCAAATTTTGCTTAGATAGATAGATAGATAGATAGATAGATAGATAGATAGATAGATAGATAGATAGATAGATAGATAGATAGATAGATAGATGCATACACGTACACAAACACACACGAGCAGGCAATCACTCACAGAAACACACACACACACACACACACACACACACAACACACACACGTACATAGCTATCTTTTTCTTAGGATTGTTTTCCTTGCTCTATAATGAAGCTTTTGAAACTAAAAAATTTTCTTGCTGCCGTTTTGCAGAAGGATCGAACCGGCGACCTGCGATCAAATATGATTCAGTCATTCATTTTATTTCTTTTTTTTTGGAACGCAGTGTACAAAATACAGTACTTAATTTATTAAGACCGTAGTGATTCAATGGAGATATGTCTGAAAGATCGTGCAGACAAAAAAGATACCTCTCTTGAGTTGCACGTACATGTTTCAGTCGCAATTTATCTCCTGTTTTGTGATGTGCAAAATGGCACTGAGTGCCGATACTTTTCTCATTGTCACCTCAGCTATTGCACTTCGATGTGCTGCTGGCTCAAAACGGAGAGCGCCAAGAGAGTATTTATAACTACAAATAACTACATTATTATTATTATTATTATTATTATTATTATTATTATTATTATTATTATTATTATTATTATTATTATTTATGCGCACTTTTCAAGCCTAGCCAGGCTCATGGGCCCGGTTTCCCGGTTTCTGTGGCGTATGTGTTCCCCACCAGCTGGACGGGACGCCACTCCATCGCAGCGTTACTCAAGAAGCAGGAAGAGAGAGTGAGAGAAAGTTGGGGCGAAAGAGTACAACGGGGGTCGCCGCCAATCCCTGCCGGAACTTCGTGGAGCTTCAGATGTTTTCGCTCAATAAAAACATACAACGCCCGGTCTGGGAATCGAAACCGCGGTCCTCCGACCGCGAGTCCCCTGCCCTGACCACTGGGCTATTGCACCTCCATAAAATAACTACATAGGCACCTGAAAAATGAACGAAAGCATGATGTATTTTACCTACCCAGACATATTCTCGAGTGACTCTCTCTCTTTTACTCTTTTACTTGTTTCAGTCATTTGACTGCGGCCATGCTGGAGCACCGCCTTTAATCGAGCAAATCAACCCCGGGACTTATTCATTGTAGGCCCAGTACTTATTCTATCGGTTACTTTTGTCCGCTAAGTGACGGGGACGTAAACACACCAGCATCGGTTGTCAAGCAATGCTAGGGGGACAAACACAGACACACAAACACACACACACATACATACATACATATATATATATATATATATATATAGACAGGCTTCCGTCTACCAAATCCACTCACAAGGCATTGGTCGGCCCGGGGCTATAGCAGAAGACACTTGCCCAAGATGCCACGCAGTGGGACTGAACCCGGAACTATGTGGTTGGTTAGCAAGCTACTTACCACACAGCCACTCCTGACTGTTGGCTATTTTATATTATATATTAATGAAGACAAATGACATAATGCAAAAGGTGAACTTTAGGCCATTAACTTTGTACTAAACATCGCGGTGCTTATAATCGGTCACAAAGATTTCGTTATTGTTGTTACTGCTGTTCACATCGACCTATATCGAAAGCTATTCTACTCCTCGTCATCACAGCGATTCTTTAGATGTCTGTAGGACTACACTATTTAGTAGCGAATACGATGTGATTTGACAGAACTTTGTTATTATTCTTAGCAAGTCAAGCATAGTAGCTGTTGGTATTAATAGCGAAAGACATTAATATGTTGGTTGTTATATTTCCGCTCATCTTTCTACTGCTGTTGTTGCTGTTGCAGTTGTGACAGTGAATACTACTGTTGCTGTTATTGAATAAACATGGGGAAAAGGCAGAAATTCTGGTTTGATGATATATTGATTATGCAACATTGATTATATACCGATACATGAGGTCAGTACGGAAATTGGATACGCTTAGGGTAGCCATCACTTACTGACAAACCCGTTGGAAGTTTATGATATGCTCTTTTACTTCTTTCAGTCATTTGACTGTGGCCATGCCGGAGCACCGCCTTTAGTCGAGCAAATCGACCCCAGGACTTATTCTTTGTAAGCCTAGTACTTATTCTATCGGTCTCTTTCGCCTGAATCGCTATGTTACGGGGACGTAACCACACCAGCATCGGTTGTCAAGCGATGTTGGGGGGACAAACACAGGTAGACAAACACACACACACACACACACACACACACACACACACACACACACACACACACACACACATATATATATATATATATATATATCTTTCCGTCTACCAAATCCCGAGGTTATTGTAGGTGCCACGCAGTGAGACTGAACACGGAACCATGTGGTTGGTAAGCAAGCTACTTACCACACAGTCACTCCTACGCCTGAAGTTTATTACAGCTTTACTCAGGTTATAACCCCACCTAACAGTAACTAGTGTCAATGATATTGTAGTTAAGCATTAATTCAACCTTAATCGAACAGATCTATAATTTAAATATTCCAACCTTAGTTCATCCGAGTTTGTTTTTCAAACACTTTACCCACAGCTATATTTTCCAGTATGTCCTTCCTTTATTTTTCTTCTTTTAAGATGGTGGGTTGTGTGAATTGAAGGTTGAACTCGGGAACTTAATGACTACGAAGCGACACTCATCAACGGCTGTGTACATTCAGACAGGCACATATACAAACACTTGGGTATAATAATATAATGCATTCTTCGTTCAATAAAAAATTAAGACCTTCACAAATTCCATGCGACATATATTCCTTTCCACAACAATAACTAGTACTCCGCACTTCATTATCATCATCACCGCCAACACCACAACCACAACCATCATTAACATCGTTGTCATCATCGTCAACTTCGTCGTCGTTTTCAACAACAATTCAACAAAAATGCCACAACAGCTGCAGATGTTGTAAAATGAAAATACAGTTTGAGTGAAGCTATACTAACTTCACCACTTGACTTGTAAGTACTTGACAGGATTTGTTTGTCGGCAACGGGTGGCTGTCCGCAGCTCAGCCAATATCCTTACTCTATTCAGATGAAGGAGTGATGCAACATACACCTGTCTCTGCTCGCGTCTTATAGCAAGAAATGTCATGCATTGTAAATAAATTTTGGACGAATTGACACTGGAGTCATTATTACTTTAGATGTTAAGGCGTGGCGAGCTGGCCGAATCGTTAACACACCGGGCGAAATGCGTAGCCGTATTTCGTCTGGCGTTACGTTCCGAGTTCAAATTCCGCCAAGGTCGACTTTGCCTTTCATCCTTTCGGGGTTGATTAAATAAATACCAGTTACGCACTGGGGTCGATGTAATCGACTTAATACTTTTGTCTGTCCTTGTTTGTCCTCTCTGTGTTTAGCCCCTTGTAAAGAAATAGGTAAATCGTCTGCCGTTACGTTGTGAGTTCAAATTCTGCCGAGGTCTACTTTGCTTTTAATCCTTTCGGGGTCGATTAAATAAGTACCAGTTACACACTGGGGTCGATGTAATCGACTTAATCCGTTTGTCGGTCCTTGTTTGTCCTCTCCATGTTTAGCCCCTTGTGGGTGGTAAAGAAATAGGTATTTCGCCTGCCGCTACGTTCTGAGTTCAAATTCTGCCGAGGTCGACTTTGTCTTTCATCCTTTCGGGGTCGATTAAATAAGTACCAGTTACGCACTGGGTTCGATATAATCGACTTTATCCCTTTGTCTGTCCTTGTAGTCCCTTGTGGGCATTAAAGAAATAGGAATCGTTTGCAGGCCAGACAAAATACTTGTGGCATTTCGCCCGTATTTACGATTTGAATTCAAATTCCTCCGAGTTCGACTTTGCCTTTCATCCTTCTAGGTCAATGAAATAAGTACCAGACAGACACAGGCGTCTATGTAATCGTCTCATCCTCCTCATATAAAATTTCACACATTTGTGCTTATAGAAGAAAAAATTATTACTACAGACGTTGAATGCATGATTTGCTCCAGCTTATACTACGATGTAACGAGGTACTTTTATATATGTAAATGATGTTACATCAAATGTCGGACACTTACGAAAAGGATTTAATCTTTAATAGAAAGAAAGACGGTGAATATTCAGTTACTGGAATTAGACTGTTACATCTCACCCAGAAACGGTTGTGAAGAATCATGATAGTCTTAGTGTGTGAGGGAAGAGAACTGATGAGGTTGTTTATCGTTGTTGGGTTATTGAGTAAAGGTTTGAGACTCTTAATCCCAGTATCGTGTGTAGTTTTAGGCCGGGAAAATGATTGCTGTTCCCGTTGCATACGATAAACTGGAGCTCCATGGGGTAGAACAATATTAAAGCTATCATAGTTGCAGTTAGTTATGACTGTTTTACGTGTTACGTAAAGTGATGGGCAAATGCACAACCTTCCAGGCATGTATACAACAATCTGCAGATTTGGAATTTCATGCAGTAACTACGATGTTATTGGAGAGATGGAGGAAGAAAAGTCGTCGATTTGAAAATATGAGCTCGCTTGAAGTTTTGCGTTGAAGTCCTGAATAGAAGGACGTGTGTTCTAATGAGGAAGAATATTACGGAGATTGTGTGCGTGCATTTGTATCTGAAGGAAAGGATAGATAGGATGGATATAAGATGTAGTGCTAAGAGAAATTATGGTGACATTACTAGTGAAGGGAAAGATGGTGGTGAAAGATGGTGGTGGCGTGGATACGAGGCAGAAAGACAACGAGAAGTGACACTAACAGGTTAGCTTTAATAACATTGTAGTAACTTAGAAATATCTGTTGCTATAGAGAATCACCATTGGCGTCTCAGTTGCAGATGCGACGGGGGAAATATGAATAAAGAACAGTATATTTGGCGTGAATGCAGATGAGATGGTGTGAAACCGTAGAATGCATGTCCGTAACTTTGGAGTTGACGTTATTTAGCAGGTCGGCGTTGTTACCAAAGTTCGGAGTTGTTGGACGTGTTAAGCAATGACAATTGTTTAACGTTCAACTGCTCGTAAGTGAGTGTAAGTTTCTTCCTAGACACCCACCCTCCTCAACATACTATTTGTATCCACTCCGATATACAAATTCAACTCTCCTTCTCACCATCTTTCCATAGACCCCTACATCGTCATCCACACATTACCCAGTTTATTCCCTCGCTAAGACCCATAATGTCAATACCTCGGCGACCCATTTTGTTTGACTGTAACTATCCAACTGAATATTGTTATATTTCAGGATGGTCATGGTTTTTTGCCAAATAAATACACGCACACCATATTCATTCTTCAGCTTTATTATTATTATTATTATTATTATTATTATTATTATTATTATTATTATTATTATAATTATTATTATAATTATTATTATTATTATCATTATAATTATTATTATTATTATTATTATTATTATTATTATTATTATTATTATTATTATTATTATAATTATCATTATTATTATTATTATTATAATTATAATTATAATTATTATTATTATCATTATTATTATCAATATTATTATTATTATTATTATTATTATTATTATTATTATTATTATTATAATTATTATTATTTTTATTATCATTATAATTATAATTATTATTATTATCATTATTATTATCATTATTATTATTATCATTATTATTATAATTATTATTATAATTATTATTATAATTATTATTATTATCATTATAATTATCATTATTATTATTATTATTATTATTATCATTATTATTATTATTATTTTAGTGTCACAAATACTACGACCAGCTCTTGTCACTCTTAGTTCAAGCTCTTTCATCACACTTCTATCACAGCACCCACATCTACTGGGTTTTCAAATCTCTCATCTTTATTCTTGTCCTTCCTAGATTCTTTTGCTCGTTTTAGTCAATACACTTTATTCTTTTATCTTTGCTAATTTTGGGGGAGGGGACCAGTCGACTTTTCCTCGAATTCCGCACAAAAGAAAACGAGGGATACCGCGCATTATACGTATACTAATTGTAAGTAACTGCTAGGTGTAATTTTTTTTCTTCTATAGGCACAAGGCCCGAAATATTAGGGTGGGGGACCAGTCGAATGGATCGACTCCAGCACGCAACTGGTACTTAATTTATCGACACCGAAAGAATGAAATGCAAAGTCGACCTCGGCGAAATTTGAACTCAGAACGTAAGCGTGCTAACGTTTCTGCCAGCTTGCTGTCTCATTCTTTTATCCCCCACAGAGATTATTTCCTTGGCCTGAAATACTTGATTTGTAACATTATACTCAAAACCAACTCACTCAAGATAATCTCATACACTTAGCTTAACATAATCTCACTTTCAAATTCTGTTCCTTTTCTAAAGAAGACAAGTAGCAACACAGTAATGGGGCGTACTTGTTGTCAATGTGATAGGCCCGAATTATACTAGCATTGTAATTGGCTACGTTGAAACCAAAACCGCTTCTAGACCACCGGATGCAGCGCAAGTTCATAGTATCATCAGATCGATGTCTGGTTGGAAGGTTATTAAGGAAGCTAATATTTTGTTTATCCTTTTCTACCTTATAAATATTAAACCACTACACCTCCACACCGTAACTCTTGACATTCGGTTATATGATAGTGTCATGTTAATATCAAACGTGGCAGAGTACAAAAAGGTTCTACTCAGGTGCTGTGGAAATGTCTTCGACGATTCCAGTAACGGAGGCAGTATGCTGCGTGTTGAAACCAGTCAGTAAACATAGACGGCATTTCGAACCTCTCAGGCTGGGTTCCCAATGGGGAAAAAAGGTCGTCCGAAATTGACTGAGGAATCAATGTTATTGGGCTACATCGGTCAGTTATGAAAATAGTTCCACTACTACGTGTACTTGAAAAACTCGATGTCGGGTTGGCTCTTTAACTCGTCCCCAGCGGGAAAGGAAAACAATATGAAACACGTGTAGTAATAAATAACATCCAGTACAATGGATCTTAGTAACGATAAACATTAAGAGATGTAGCAAGCAACACCGATAATTTTTTAGATTAGGCATAATGTAAATAATTTCAGTTTATACTACTACTACTCCTACTGCTGCTGCTGCTACTACTACTACTACTACTACTACTACTACTACTACTACTATTACCACTACTACTGCTGCTGCTGCTGCTGTTGTCGCTGCTGCCGAACTTCCAGCCGTCGTAAACTTTTGATTCATTGTTCTTTCACCTCGCCACCAAAGATTTGGATGTTTCTCATACGCAAACTCCCCCTGCAATAACTTTGACCTCGTACTGAACATCACCACACTATACCGACTAAACTCATGCTTTCACATTGCCGAACAATTTGTCTGAATCTCTATCATATAATTTAATGCAGAAAATGCCAATTTTGTGGTCTGTTGTATGCATAAGAGAAGGCTCCCAGGACATGCTGATTGCTTTAAAGAAAACGTTTAAAAAATCCGAAGCAAAGAGATTGGATCACCCTAGTATATATCATACCATTACTATACACCTGGTGATAGTTATCAACATATTCCCGTCTCATGGACTGTTTCACATAATTGGCTTTTACTTGCATCATGAATACTAAATTTACCACCGAAGCTGTCTTAAAACACCATCACATCGAAAAATAATCTCTTGCGGGCATGATTTCTCATCGCAAGCACATACGCACACACATGTACAAGAACATTCTTAGCCCTCTATCAAACACGCACAAATATACACACTATCCATCTGTTGGCATCATTCACGAGAATACACTTCACCAACCTCAACTTCCTCTATCGGACACTCGTACACACACATACCAAACACTCCCCTACACACATCCACACATATTTCTGTACAAGCACATCCATGCATAATAGGTTCTCATATCATGAACCCATTGGGGCTACCTTCGTTTACACTCCATCTCCCACTATTTTGGCTAATACAAAAACGCTGCCATAAATTTGCTCTTCATCCCTGCTTCCATTCGTCATTGTCTCTGCTATAACCAGCAACGATTTCTACCTAATATTCGGTTCGAAATTAAAAAAAAAAACTCTCTTATTGATGAAGAACGGCTTTCCGAAACATCGACTTTATTGCCTTCTTGTTCACTGTAAAACCTGTTGTTAAATAAAGGTCATTCCTGACCTATCTGTAGTTTTAGTTAATTTTCTTGTAAAACAAAGTTGTAATCCGTTAGTACGTTGAAACAGTCACAAAGGATTACAAATGGAAATTTATATCGCATGATATCATCTGTATTTTGTTGAAATATTTGACCTCTTCGACACCGAAATGTCATGAATCTTTTACTGGTGTAGCCATTATGATAAATAAAGAAATTATCGTTATCATTATTATAATGTTATCGAATTTAAAAGAAATATCTTTCGTTCCATATAATTAGTTTTAAGTGTTCATATTGAGAGACAACCAAATAGACACGTCTTAAGATTTCTTAATGTTTTCCACGGGGATAACCTCCACATTATTTACCTGTTTTTTAATTGTTATTATTCCTTTTCTGTTCTTGATTTTGAAATTATTTCTAATCTCGCTGCTAATCATGTTGCTGTAGTCATCGTCGTTGCCGGAGCTGATACAGATCTTGTATTTGATCTCCATTTTCTTCTGCTAAGACTTCTTCTTCTTCTTCTTCTTCTTCTTCTTCTTCTTCTTCTTCTTCTTCTTCGTTGTCGTCGTCTTCTTCTTCTTCTTCTTCTCGTCGTCGTTGTCCTCCTCTTCCTCCTCCTCCTCCTCCTTATCTTCTTCGTTGGTGTCGTTGTCGCCAGCAATATTGCTTTACTTGAATCTGAAACCTCTACATATTCAACTTTTCCCCAACAACCCCTTTAACCACGGCGCGCACACACACACGTGTACACATGTGTGTTCGTATAAGTGTGTGTATTTTCTTTTGTGAACCTCTATTGCTGTATGTATGTGCAATATGGTGTGTATTTTGCTTACAACTTATGTGCCTAAGTTCGCATGATTATATATAAGTACGCTTGCCTTGCATACATGTATATGTGTGTTTTATTCAAAACAAATTTCCTGATATCATATTTATGTTATATCACATTTTGTTTTACCTTATTGCAAATTCGTTCGATTTTAATGACTTATTCAAATAAATAACATAAATTCGATCACGATTGAATGAATTATGATATTATCCATTTGACCAATCATGGCGTCATAATTTTCATTTATGAATGACTGTACTTCAGTAGAAATTCAACGCGATTTTCACTTTTCCGTTGAATGGCTTTCATTGACACGAAATATTTCTTTATAATTAAACAGTTTAAATTATTATAACGTTACACCGCTACACCGATGATGTGAAACCACCGTTGATGCCTTTGTCGTATCGCGGGTTTCTCATGAAGTTGGATCAACTGGAAATTTAAGTAGCAGTATATATATGTTTGTGTGTGTGCACGTATATATGTGTGTGTGTGTGTGTGTATATATATAAAATGTGCGTGTGTATGTATATATATATGTCTGTGTGTGTCTGTGTGTATATGTATATATATATATATATTTATTTATATATATATATGTGTGTGTGTGTACGTGCGTGCATGTGTGCACGTGTGTGTGCGTGCAGATATGTGTGTATGCGTGCTTGTTTGTTTATGCTTGTATATGTATGTGTATGCACATACATAAATACATACATATATATATACATATATATATATATATATATATTATATATATATATATATATATATATATGGATAAAAAAATTTGGTACTCTTGAGTTTCAAGCGTGATGCTAGTCGTCAGCCAATACACACACACACACACGCACGCATATATATATATATATATATATATATATATATATATATATATATATATATATATATATATACATATATACATATGGACTTATATGTATATATATGTATATGTCTTACTCTATTTTTATCTATCTGCACATACATGTGTACATGCATACATACATACATACATACACACACACACGCACACACACACACAACACACACACACACACACACACACACATGCATATATATGTATTTCATAATAGCTATAACAACAACAAAAGTAAAAGTGATGATAATTAAAATGAAACACTAATTCAATTAGTCAACTGTATCCTTAAAGTCGCTGATCCGTTCTATAAATTACAATACGGCATCTAAACCTGTAACGGATTATTTCATAACAATTGATATATCTTACAGTTAAGTGAATTGATTGGATTGCCGCCAGTACACAGTTTGTTTTATTAACACCGCCGCCTCAGTAGCTGCACCGCCGCCAACAACAACAATAACAACACTACTGCCATTGCCAACACTGCTTCCGTCGCCTCTACCGCCTCCCTCTCAACACTACCGCAATCACTATCATTAATACAACCGCCTCCACCATCACTACCAAAGATATACTAAATAAAGTTATCCTATCATATATTTGAATTGATATAAGTTTAAAAGAATGCATTTAGTCAGTTAATTTAATAGGAGACATCCTTGTGTGTCCACAAATCCAATGATAGACTTACTACCAAACGTCTGTGCCCTGCTTCGTTCGTATTATCTACCCCCTACATGTGTATGCTTAGAAGATGCACATTCTCTCCACTCATACTCACCACTATTGCCCCCTTTTCAGGAACTATACTGGAAGGTAACGCCTGCCATTCCGTTGTCCCTTTTTTTTCCAAATATTATTTTATAGTGCCCTGGCCCAAGAGGGAAGTGTATGCTCTTAGTGCTTGGAATATTTTCAGAAAGGTCTCTTACAATGACATCGTTCGTTGAAAGAAAACCCCCGTTTTTTCTTATCCCCGTCCCAATTCTTAACCTTCTTGAGGTCAGGATAGTTAAAGAAACCAAGCTGATTAACTGAGTGTAATGTCTAGCATCAGATGCTGACTGAACTTCATTTCACTCTCCAAGTACGTAGTTCTAAGCACACTAAATGTCCCTTTTGGCGCATCTTTAAATTTCCAATTTGTTTTACATCAGTAGCTTGTCGGTCATGTCCAACAGCGTAATTGCAATGTTTTGAAGGTGAATAGGCTCAGCTATCCTACATCCTAGGCCTAGTAGAGTGCACGACAGTACATTTGATTTCCAAGGTCGTAATATAAAAACCGAAACTTCCTGCCTGATGAGAAGAGATGGGATTGATGAAACGACCATGAGTCAAAACAATTTGGTTATCTAATGATTCATTATAACATGCGAAGATGGTTTATCTGTTCGAAGAGATTCACCATCTGGAAACGATGTTAAAACCGAACATGGTGACATTGTCGAAACACCTGGGGATATCTTCTTGAATTAGATCCTTATAGAAGTTAGATTTATTACAAAAGTCTCACCGATATATTACTTAAGATACAGGATATGTAGGTTAATAATGTGGGTAATTACACACATTCGGGCTATTCACGAAGCTATCGACAAAAAACACTAGTTTCCCTCCAAATAACTTAAACGAACGTTTTAACTTTGCCTTCACTAAGTGTTATATTTTATGATTATAGACATGATTTCAAATTTTGTTGTGTTCTTATACGTGTATACACACACAAACACACACAAGTACACGCTGATAAATGCGTACAGGCACACACATATGTGCTGAGAGAAGGGAAAAAGAGGGTCAATTCATATGTATATGTGTATGTTTATATATGTATATAGACACGCACATACATACTTAGACACATACATACATTCACACACACACACACACACACACACACCACACTCGCACACACACACACCGATGCACCCACACACGCACACACACACCGATGCACCCACACACGCACACACACATACATATATAATTTAATTATAAGGATTCAATAAAACCAAGCAATGGCTAGGTACGATATCATAGGTAAACAACATTGAATATATCAATTGTTGCCGGGATACTGTAGATATGCAGGTACCAAATCGAATTTAAACCATAGATTTGACTCTGGGGTTTGTCCTTGGTGTAATATAGATATAAAATAAACACAAATGGCGTCTCGTGTAAAATTTACAACGGCTACGGAAGAATTTTATTAATCCATTCATAAAAGATTATATCATTACACATAATACTGCCATCATCAGACAAATTTTAAACAGGTCAGATTTCTTGCATCAACCAACGTCTGGTATATACAAAGACTTATACAGACCATATGACTGATCATGCGGAGCATGTATTTTTTAAAATACTGTTTCTAGGATTTGCAATTAAACTTATTGGCCGAAATGCAAACTAGGCAGCAACCACCTCACCATAATGGTCATCATCACCAAGATCTTTACTTTCAGCATCTTTGTCATCTTCATTACGATCATCATCACCTACACCTCTGCTACAATAACCATATCTAATGATAACAGTACTAACAAACTATTACAATCAAATTGTATTAGTAATACCTCAGAATAAGAAAGAATGCATTGAGTCATTAAAAGTTGAGAGGAAACACCCATATGTCTCGTAAGAATTACTTCTAAACATGCAAAAGAAAATTCATGAAAGGTGACTTGAGGAGACGAAGCGTTACTAGGGCAGACAATGTCTGTAAGAAATCCCAGGAGACTCTACGTTCCCATCGGCCTGTTGAAGATAGCAACCTTATTGCGTGAAAGCAAGCCTTTCTGTCTTAACAAAGGGAGAATCATCAAATTCAGAATATAAGACAAAATTGGAAAATATAGTCCTAGATAGGATGGTTGCATCTGGGACAGCTTTCATCGAACGACGGTTTGCTGTAAAGGTGATGGCTTTGAATACAGGAAAATACAGGAGGATCGGTTAATTATGATTTTATTTAACATATTCCCCTCTCAGATTCACCCAAATATTTCAGCAGATTTTCAGTATTTCTAAAACCTGTAAAAGAACTCCAAACGTTTGGCCTCCAGCCAGGCATTTCGAGATGGCCTTAATGTCAGGAACTTTTCAGTACCCCATCGATAAGTTTGACCAATCAAAGTTGCCTTTAGTTTATATGACAACCTGTGAACACAAACTGAGTTCGGGTAAACTGCTATCGATTGAAGTATTAATATGCAGGAAATTTATAGACATCAAATCTACAACAACGGATTGAATCTGAAGAATAGACATCTAATTTATAACCATATAATTCGTGCTGACTTGGGAGAAAGGGCTTGAAATCTAGAGAAAACAATAAGTCAGTTACGTCAGTGTATGTGATACACGGAAATTTTAATGGAAATGAAACGGTTAATGACATAAATTGAACTGGCCTTCAGCTGATTCATAACATCGGAAACTTGATCGCAACGCAAACATTCAAATCAACGGGAGCGTAG